>NW_026725602.1:0-56278 GCF_029784015.1 Lycium ferocissimum
ATCAAGTATGATTAGTGATAAATACCATGTATGGAGAGTTTCCGAAGATTTCGAGATCAAGCAAATTGAAGAAAATAAGTTTGTCGAAAATTTGTAACAAGTTGGCAGAATTAAGGACAGAATTTTGGGTCAACTTTGGGGGGGGGGGGTATATCTCCAGGTATATGGATAGTTTTAAGGTGTTTCAAAAGCTTAAAATGATGTTCGTCGAGTCTAGTTTCCAACGCAATAAACCGCTCGTCGATACGACATCGGAGTAGAGAATTATGGACGTTACAAATTCAAATTGACGTAGCAGAAAACAATCTTGCTAAAGATCTTGCTAAAGATCGCAATGATGCCGACTTTGGCACCTATATAAGGGGCAAAAACCCCATTTTTCTGCACAAAAAATTTCCAAAACAATCCAGAAAATTCAGCCAAGCAAGAGAGAATGTTTACCTCATAAAAGTGAGGATTTTGTGTAATTTCAAGTGACGGAATATTAATCGAGGTCCAGGCAACGTATAGTCACGCTTATAGTATCGTTTTGCGGTGTATTTTGGCTTTGATTCAAGGTGGATATTGGAGATATTATTGTTCTAACAAAGAAAAGGTATGAATCTCTCCTTATTGGTATTAATTTCACTTTTTTACGGAAATAAAGTTATTAAATAGTTGTATCACAAGTTGGTTAGTTGAGAAATTTGAAAAACATCGTGTGGGATGTTTTAGGAAATATATTGGTATGGATAATGGTGTTGATGATGTTAGTATTGTTGTTGTTGATTAGTTGTTGATATTATGATTTCGGGTTAGGCATATAAACAGGGGAGATGCTGCCCGAATTTCGGCAGATTCTAAATGGATTTAAATTAAGGGTTTAAGACGAGCATATGACGATGAACCTAATAATAGTATGAATGATTGTATATGTAGATTACGAGGCTACGAATGATCTTAAGTGAATTGCAAGACAGGAAGTAAGTTGGAAATCGAGAAGTTATCTTCCAGGTATGTTAAGGCTAGTCTCTTTCTTCTAAAGGCATGATTCTTTCTTATGAATCCAATAGGTGTTTTCCAAATGTCCCATGATCCCTTTATGTGAATCCATAAATGTTTTCCAAGAATATTCTTATTCTCAAAAGCTAGAAATTCATGATTCATAGAGTTCATGATTCAAAGGCATGACTTATTTCTTGATAATCCATACATATTTTCCAAAATGTCCCTATCTTTTTCCGAGTCAAAGATTTATGATTCTATAAGCTTTTATGACAACAACAACGGACATGTTTTTACAATATGAACGACGATATTAAAGATGAGAATGTTTCTATGATGATTATGATGATGATGATTTTAAATATTTCTATGATGATTATGATGATGATGATTTTAATTCTAGAAATTTCAAAGCTTATGACGTTAATACTATTATGAGATTATTGAGATTATTTCATGATTTTCTCGATTTTATTCATTGTTGTTGATCTCACTTTATAATAATTGTTCCTTCAAGGTGAGATATTGTCACGACCCAACCCCGTAGGCCGCGACTAGTGCCCGAACTGGGCACCCGTGCACACCTATTAACTAGAAGTAGCATACGAATAACTTATTCAGTAACCAAATAATATATACGTACGTAAAGGTGAAACGTCGCCCAAAGCTGTCACAAATATATACATATCGCCGTCATAACTTCCAGCAGAAAATATCACATATGAGCCGTAAGGCTATCATAATATAGGGGACGTCCCATCACAAATCCACGTACACAACCGAAAGAGATTACCCACAACCCACACATATATGTCTACGTACCTCTAAGAATAATGACAAAATCATATGACGGGACAGGGCCCCGCCGTACCCGTGAATAAACACATACATATATGCACTCTGGACCAAAACATAGGCTCCCGAACAAGAGAGCGCTCCAAAACAGCTGAACGGGAATCCTAAGCTGGTGGATTATCCAAGTAAGTACCTGTACCTGCGCGGCATGAAACGCAGCCCCCGAAGAAAGGGGGTCAGTACGGAATATGTACTGAGTATGCAAAGCATGAAATATAGTAAACAAGATCATAGTTAAAGCCGAAGTACGTAAAGTAAATGCAATATCCAAAAATATCAAAATGCTTACTCATAAAAACACAAATCATGTTGGGGCTCTTAGAACTATGGTCGCCCGCCCGTCGCTGGCGCCATAACACATCATACTCCGAGAAGATTTCATATCTCCGAAACCCGACATATCACATAACACACCGTAACGCCGTAACACATCATACGCCAAATATACTTGCAGACCGCCCTCTAATGAGGGGCTCGGCGAACCCGGACACATCATACTCCGGAATATATCATAGTGCGCACGAAACATAACCTACTCCGGGACTCGGTGAAGGAGGTAATAATAGAATGCACGAGCAGAGTCGTGAGCAACTATATGCAATTTAAAATACATTCAAAGATTCAATAGAACATTCAAAATGAATCATCATTTAAAAATCAAGACGATAGTCAAATCAAGTTTCTTCCGAATATCGTTCGAGGGTATATCAAATAGAACTTTAGGACTCACAGATACGTATCAAACCATATGAAATAACTTATGGGAATTAGGGGCATAATCGTCATTACAAACTTAATAGAGAAGTAAGTGATCGATGCTCGAGGGTTAAGACGTTAGTCACGCTAAATCCTTTCAAAAGTCGTTAGTATTACACAAGGGAAAGTCTCGGGGCCCACGGACGAGTATCAAACCAATCCGAGTCCATCTATGAAAGTTGGAGACGATTATTCATTATAGAATCTCCTACGAACGTTTCGAAGCGATCCGAGCTCTGCCTATGATGCTACGGTCGTTCGTAGTTATAGAATCCTAAAAACAACATTCTTTATGCAACATTTGAAATCCAACTATACAAAAGACTTAAAAACCATAATTTGACCATATTAAGAATGTTAACATCAAGAAGTGAATAAGAGTCGTATACGTGCTCGGATCTTGAGAATGGAGTTACCCCGAGACTCGTATCATGGCCTAATTACCTTTAAGACATGCCAAAAGAAAGAAAGGTTAGCTTTACATACCTTGTCCGCTTCCTAAGATAATCCGAATTTAAGTCTCGGCTTCCCAAATCGACAACAACATCATTAGATACCAAACATTAGCCATAGGCACTCCGGAATTCAATTCTAGGCTAGCACTTTATCTACGTAAATTTGGGCAGCATTTCCCCCAGAATTCAACAACCCCGAGAATTCAACTCGGCCAAATCTTCAACAACAATACCAATAACCATACTAACAACATCAACAATCAATTCAAAATGCATTCTAACGTCAATAACTCTTTTCTACATAATTCGACAACATTCCACAAACCCGAAACCTTCCAATTGCCATAAAGATAACAACAACACATTTCATTCTTCCAAATTCATAAACTACACCAACAATCTACACATTAACAACATTAACCTCAATAATACAAGAAATTATGATAAAATCACATTACCTTCTCCAACAACCTACAAACGATTACAACTTCAATTTGAATCATTAAACCATCATTCTCACCATAGAATCCATACAACAACAATCAAAAATACAAAATAAAATTTAGTTCATTCCTTGTCACAAAACAGCCCATACTGACAGCTCAACATCAACATACAAAGTTTCATGAATTTCATCAATTTCTACACACTATTCCCTCCGTTCTAATCCGTTAAACTCGAATAAACTTGTTAACAATGAAAAAGGAACCTTAATCTTACCTCAAGTGTGCATCCACCACGTCCACCCTCTTCTTCTTGGTTGATTTTTTAGCTCAAATTGAAGGCAACGCGACGTAAGACACTTTTCTCTTCATGGGCTTCGAAATTCGGGGCGCGGATTTTGGTCAAAATTAGTTTTTCTCTCTAGGCTCTCCTCTCTCTTTTTCTCCAGAATTTTCTGGGTGTTTTGGTATGAAATATGAGGAGAAAAGGCTGATGTTTCATTTAAAAAGGTGTGGGTAATGGGCCCGACCCGGTTTGGGCTCGGGTTGGGCCTCCGGCCCACCGACCTTTTCTCGCCTTAAAACGTCCATATCTCCTTATTACAATGTCGCCTGTGAACCCACAACCTATGGTTGGAAATCTATTTCAATTATCTACAACTTTCATTCTAGGATTTTTCCCAAATTCCAAACTCATAATGCCGTTTTGGCCCCTCGAAGTCAGATCACCCGAAGACGTTTTCTTAAATCGTCCTTTTGGAGGGCTTACACTCATTTTTAGCTTATGGGTCCTTCTTAGGACTTGCTCAAATTCACATGTACTACCCATATATCTCTTCATATGTCCTTTATAAAATTCCAACATGTGGGTCCCACCTTAACACACGGCCACTTTGGCCTTTTCATGAAATTTTTATTTCAACTTCTAGCCCCTAATTTCCCTTAATATTCCGTACCAATAAAATTCATAAACAATTTATGCATTAAAACAAAATCGAAGGTCAAAAATCTCAACCTCGCATCCCGGAGTAGTCTTGCCCTTAACTTATCGTGGTTAGCCCGGAATGTCCCAATGCACAAAATTCGGGATATAACATCCTCCTCTCCTTTAGAACATTCGTCCTCGAATGTTAAACTAGCCTTACGTGTGGTCTTATAAGCACTTCGGGAGAGTCTCTTTTTATAGCTACCACATACAATTCATTCACCAATCAACATAACCCACCTGGAATTTGGATTACTTGACGACATAGAAACAAGTAGGAATACGTATTCTTCATCTCTTCCCCGTATTGTTCCGCTACAATACCTTAACGGAAGCTATGTATTTAGTACACAATTTTCTCACCCGATGGTCCAATATACCTCGGGCTTAACTTCTCTTTCGCCGAATCACGTAACACCCTTCATGGGTGACACTTTCGTAAATACGTAATCGCCAATTTGGAGCTCCAAATGTTGACGTCGATTATCCGCATATGACTTCTATCGACTCGGTCGCCAAGAACCTTTTCTCGCATAAGCTTCACCTTATCAATAACTTGCTGAGTCTTATTCGGGCCAATTAACTTAGTTTTGCCAACATCGAACCAGCCAGTCGGTGTCCCGCACCTTCTGCCATACAAAGTCTCATACGGCCATCCGGTTGCTAGAATGGTAGTTGTTATTATAGGCAACCTCCATACGTGGCGGATGATCATTCCACTGTCTCCGTAATCAATAACGCAAGCTCGCAACATATCCCTTAGCGTCCGAATAGTACGCTCGGTCGCGCGCGTCGTACTAGGGGTGACATACCTGACACGAGATTCACTTATGACATCATCCCTTCGGAGTGAGCTTCAGGAGTTAACTGTAAACTGAGCTCTTATGTCTGAGATCATAGATGTGAGGGTGTTATAAAGTCTCTCCATATAATTGCGCATAGCCTTTAACTGAATAAATGGTCTTGGATATACTATTGTACTGGCTCCTGGCGGTTCAGTGGTCGGCGTTGTTAGTCCTTATATCCTTGTCACCATTTTCCTTTACATTCCAAGTACTCACCTAACATGACTTTGTCGTTAGTGAATATAGTGGTTATGTATATACGAAATGGTCCTGTACCCTTCGCCATCCTTCGCAGTACTGCTATATTTATGGCAACTCGTAATTCGAGTTTAAACTGAATCCTTGGGCTCTTGCCACAACTTTTCCTTTAGCTTTTTGCCCTCAAATCTTACAATGCTACACAAAAGCATAGGGCTACGAAAATTTTTACTACCTTACAATTCTCTCATAACACAGGTACACGTGTCTTCGACTTCCTTATATTGGCGATCGTTTCGGACTCTAGCTCCAAGTTTATAAATTTCCCTTTCTGGAGCACGAGAACGTCATAATTCCTTTCACGTCTAATACGTTCCTCCCCCCCTTTATTAAGGAGGTCCTTATGCACCAACAGTTTTTAGATTTCCATCGTCTCGGCACTTATCTTTCGAGAATTAGAAACCTCTTAGCACCGTTGCACGGCCTAATCTTTCTTTCCTTTACTTCTCATTTTTCGTTGTGGTCATTATTCTTTCATTCCACTCGTCGAAATCTGTTCTCTAACCTCACACATTCCTCTCTTATCCCATACTACCACACTCTATCCCTCTCACACGCCTAACCTCAATTTTTTATCCAAATAGTGTCGTGCTTGCCCGTCGCCTCTCTTGGAGGCTTCCCTCTCTCATGTTTCTTACTCTTTCGCTTTTTCCGATATTTAGGTCACCGTGCCTTCCATCTGTTCACTTTCTTTCTTTTCCAAAATATCATTGTGTTAAAACTTTCCAAGCTTAACCGTAGTGAAAACAAAGCATCGACCTTGCCTCATAACATTTGTGCCATTTTATTTCTTTCACTTAAACTTCATTACCCTGTCCGATTAATGCCTCCCAATTTGTCACAACGTCGATTGCTGGGACTCACATACTCGCTAATATAGCCATGTATGGGACATCATATACGTATGTATACATAATCGCTACCATTCTGTTTACAAAATATTTCCAAATGCCATTTAACTTACCCCGCTTCGAAAGCTGTGATGTACCTTCTTTCTTTTTCACTGGTTCAGTCGGCCTCGTCCTACGTGACCTCTTAAGGTTCCTGCCCACTCTGTATACTCTGATTTCTCTTAGGCTACCCTAGCTTCCCATTTATCTCTCCTATGTCCGACTCCACAAGACTTTTAGTAAACTTCCCAGGGGGTCACCCATCCTAAAATTGCTCCCACTCCAGCACGCTTAACTTTGGGACTCTGATGAAATGCGACGTTCTAATGTTAATATGATCACGTCGACCTCATCGCATGACCTTCAGCACATAATCTGGAGTAGGTTGAAGTCTCGACAGATTTCAAAACGTCCTCCTAACACACCTCCCGCCGAATTAGAAAGGGTTTTTTACTTCAGCCAATAATAATTGAATTCTCGTAATCATTCCAAATTTTTCGTTAGACGGCACTTATATTCCAACGGTAAGTGTCCCCAGTTCTCTTGGAGACAGTATCTTAATCTCCACCGATACCATTTACTTCTTTTAATGAAATTAGGTCGCACCATCTGTTCTTTTAATGAAATTATATTGCACCGTCTGTTCCTTAAGCCTACCGTCTTTGTCGCTTAAAGATCTCATTATTTCCAAGGTAAAGTCGTCTGCACGCAGTATCCCTTTGTGCTTTGTGCCTTTTTACCCTTACTATGTGTTATATCCCGTATTTTTAAACGTCGGATTATTTGTTGAGGTGGGGCCCACGCATCGAGATTTTTTTTGGAACATCTAAAAAGTCATATGAATCACATATGTAAAGCTAAACACAACTCATGAAGGACCCTTGGACCAAATCAAAGTGGAAGCCCTCCAAACGAATATTTTTAAGAAAACGTTTTCGGGTGACCTGACTTCGAGGGGCAAAAATGATATTATAAGTTTGGAATTTGGAAAAATACCAAGAAATAGAAGTTGTAGATAATTGAATTAGCTTTCCAACCATAGGTCGTGGGCCAATAGGTGACATCGGAATAAGGAGATATGGACATTTTAAGGCAGAAGGGTCGAGATGAACAGTGAATTCGGCCCAACCCGATTTCAATTCGGGTCAGGCCCATTTTCTTTGCCATTTAATGAAAAATTTCGGCCTTCTCCTTCATTTTCAGACCTCAACAAACCCAGAAAATTTCAGAGATAGAGAGAGAGAGGAGAGATAGAGAAAGAAACCAAATTTTGACCACAATCTAAGCTCCGAATCGCGAAGGTCATGAAGAGAAAAGTGTTGTACGTCGCGTTGCCTTCAATTTGAGCTAAAAATCAGCCAAGAAGGAGAGGGTGGAAGTGGTTGCTGCATACTTAAGGTAAGAATAAGATCCCTTTTTCATTGTTAACAAGTTTATTTAGAGTTTTAACGGATTAGAACGGAGAAAATAGCGTTATAAACTTCTTGTTGTTTTGTTGGGATTTATGGATTAAGGGGCTGTTTTAGGTGGATTAAATGGATGAAGTTAGTTGAGTTATGATGTATAATAATTGTTGATGTTTTTGATTAGTTGTTGTTCTTGAATTTGGGAGAATAAAGTGTATAAAGATATTGTATACAAAGCGTATATCGGGCTGTTTTGTAACCATATTTTGAAATTTTGTTTTACATAATTTTCGTAGCTATTTTGTGACAATATTTAGGAGCTGTTTAGTATGATATTTGTGGCTGTTTTGCGATGATATTTTGGGGACTGTTTTATGGTTGTTATGGACAGTTTTGTGGGCTGGAATATCGGAGGATTGGCTGTAGTTATTGTTGTCATATTATGGATATACGGAAATAAAGAAGTGTATACAAGCATTAGTATCCGAATGTATATTGGGCTGTTTTGGGAGTAGTTTAAGAATGAATTTAATTCTAGTTTGATATGAAATTATTGGTATTGTTGTTGGTATGGTTGTTGATATTTGAGCCGAGTTAAATCTCGGGGATGTTGTATGTATAATGGAGGTCTTTGCCGAAATTTTGTTAGACAAGAACTAGCTTAAAATGAATGCTTAAAGTCTTATGGTTAACTTATGGTAACCTTGACCATTTATAGGTTTTGGGCGAAAAGAGAATTGAGTTTTTGGAGAACGTCGAAGGCGCAAAAGGTATGTGAGGCTTACCCCTTCTTTCTTTGGCATGTCTTAGACGTGTAGGCTTGAATTCGCGCCTCGGGGACTTTCCTAATCCGAGAAATCCGAGATTGAAAATGGTTACTATTCATTCGTAGAATTGAAGTAAATGCTCATGTATAGTTGCAAGAATTGTCCAAGTGCCTAGAAATTGCATGAATAGGATCCGATTACCCTAAAAACCCTCATAAGTAATGTCATGAGACGTATTATACATAAATCGTGTACGCCGCCTCATTTAACCCGAGGTGGGCCCCTAGTTCCCGAGATTTTCGTTATGTTGACTTAATTGAATTATTTTAAGTAGTATGCAAGTACGATGATTGTTTTGATTGTCCCATTAAATATTACACATTATTTGGATATAGTTGACTCGTAAGAACGACTCCCGAAGTTCATAACTTTTGTATACAATTTTGATTAACTCCGAATTTGTTTCTACATTTTCGAAGGACGGCAAATGTAATTGTCCGTCGAGTTTTGAAAAGTAATTTGTTTACTGATTTGTTTACATGCATATGGTTATCTCACTACTCGCTCGTGCGGACTATTATGACATCTTTCACCGCGTCCGGCCGGGCATGTATTCGTGCAGTTCCTCTGCATTATTCACCGCGCCCCTCACTAGAGGGCCGGGGCATGTTATATATGTATATGTACTTATGTATGATGATTCCTTTCACCGCGTCCCTCCCTAGAGGGCCGGGGCACGTTACATGCATGTACATGATGATTTTACTTACCGCGTCCCTCATTATAGGGCCGGGGCATGTTATGTTTGCATTTGTTCACGATGATTTCTTTAATTATGATACTCGTCTATTATGATTTGGGAAAGCACGTTTTATGTTCAAGGTAAGTTTTATGAGATCCGATTATTGTACTAATTTTCCGTCCTCTTTATTTCCGTATAATTCGGTTATTGTGTTTATCGCTTTACATACTCGTACATATTTCGTGCGACCCCCTTTCTTCGGGGCGCGTTCATGCCGCGTGTGCGTATATACGTTCGGGTGAGCCGCCACTAGGGTCCCCGTTCGGCTATTTTGAAGAGCTCCCTTGTCCGGAGCTCAGATTTTGACGCTTTTTTTGTCACGTTCATGTATATTTGCTCGGGGGGTACGGCGGGCCCCGTCCCGTCATATGTTTGTATGTTCTTTCCCGTTTATAGAGGCTCGTAGACATAAAGTGTGGGTTATGGTTCCGTACGTACGGTGTGTGTATGTGATATATGTCCGGGCGGTTATCTACCGCGGCCGGGCCTTGCCGGCTCGCCTATGTATATGTTTATATAATATGATGGCCGTGTGTGGCCTTTTCGGTATTTTTTCGAGTGCGGGTAAATTTTGGTTAGTAGGAAAAACGAGAGGAAACTCGCCCGGATTTTTCTAAAATATTTGAGTTATTACCTTATTGATTTTCTTGTTAACATATGCGATACCGTGTGTTAGCACGTACGGTGCCTGGATTCGGGCGCTAGTCGCGGCCCACGGGGTTGGGTCGTGACAAAAGTGGTATCAGAGCGGTCAGTCCTCGGATTGTCTGCAGGCCGTGTCTAGTAGAGTCTTGTTTATCTGTGTGTTGTGCACCACATCTATAAACAGGAGGCTACAGGACATTTAGGAAACTGTCCTTCTTTCTGATCTTAGATCGTGCGATAGAGCGGTGTTATTAGGATGACTTCTTTCTAATAATGCTATATTTTTCGGCGATGCCTCCGAGAAAGGCGACGAGTTGCCCGTGGCGGGCAAGACTACGATTTGCGAGAGAGACCGGTCGGGCCCAGAGAGTTACTAGGGCCCATGTCCGGCCGAGCCGGAGATCGTGCCTGGCCGGCTAGTTCTCCGCCACCCCATCGCCGTCCGAGGGACACGAGCGGCGCGGCGAGCCGCGGCACAGAGGCGGCCCCACCGCCCGCCCCCGAGATTCGAGTGCCCGACCCTCCGGCCTCCGCGGCACGGGGCGGAGGACGGGGGCCATGAGAGATCTTGTCCACCGTTGACCGTATTCAGTAGCGGGGTGTCCGCAGACAGTGGGCCGGAGATGATGTCGGTGGACGGACAGCCCAGAGGGCTCGATATTTCCCCGACATGTAATCCGCCGCAGTTCTTCGGTCAAAGCCGAGGAGGACCCTCGGGAGTTCATCGAGAGATGCGCGCGCACGCCGCGACTTGTTAAGGCCTCCGATACCGAGTCCATTGAGTTCGCGTCGTATCGGCCGCACGATGTGCCCAATTGGTATGAGTCTGGGAGCTATCCCGAGGTGAGGAGGCTTCCCCACCGTGTGGGATGAGTTCGTGGAGGCTTTTTCGCCCATTTACTACCCCCGAGAGATTAGACGCGCCGGGATTCACGGGTTTATACATTTGAGACGGGGGGTGGTAGGAGCGTCGAGAGTACGGTTTGGAGTTTGACTCCTTAGCGGTATACGCTCCTCATGTTGTAGCGATATGGGCGATAGAGTACACCGGTATGTCATGGGATTGGATGATTATCTCGATTGACAGCGTATGTCGATGGCTTCTCGGCCGGCGCGGACATGCACGAGTACGAGCGTACGCCCAGGGCATGGAGGAGCGGCACAGGGGACGCCAGCCCGACAGGACTGATGATAGGCGCCAGCCCAAGAGGGCTAGGTCAGCAGGGTATTCGGGGGATTCACGAGGCGGACAGCCTCAGCAGAGTACGGGATATTCGGCCCAGCCAGCACAGAGTGCACCCCCACGATTTCCGGGCGGGAGGTTGGACGGTGCGGGGGTATTCGGGAGCCGGTTCGAGCTCCCAGCTTCGGGGCCACGGATGGATAGAGGTTCCGGTCGCGACGAGGCCACCTATGCCCCGGTGCCTCGGTGCGGCGGCGCCGTTTGGGGGAATGCCGTCGCGTCACGGGCGCTTGCTTTACATGCGGCCGTTACGGCCATGTTATGAGGGATTGCCCGCGTCGGGATGGCTCGGGTGGTATGGCCCGGCCCTCGGGTCGGTCGGCCGGTTCGTCCTCCTCCGGCGGCTATGCGCCCTACGGGCAGGTACCGGCACTGGCGGGCCGTGGTAGAGGTCGCGGCGGAGCCCCTGGTTCCGGCGGTCCATCGAACCGCCTATACGCGTTAGCGTGGAGACGAGGACCGTGGAGGCATTACCAGATGCGGCTACAGGTACATGAATCGTTACTAGAATTTAAGTTTTTATATGTGTGTATTTGTTGCATAATTGTTGCGTAAGAGCGGTAAATGGAAAACTCGAGGGTTAGTAATCTGGTATTTGTAAACAACAGTAATTAAGGTGTGTTTATTGTTATTACGGACACGGGAGTCCGGATGACGAGGAAGTGGTAATATCCATAAGTGTCGGTGAATAGGTAAAATCGAGAGAGGGGCAAAACGGTAATTATGCTACGAAATTGTCCGAAACACCGTTAAGACCGTATTTCACTCCAAATTACGTGACAAAGGTCTTATAGTGAGCTGAACGCGATTATACCAGCATTAGAGCATCGTATTTCCTCGAGGTTCCGAAGTTAAGCGTGCTAGAGCGAGGAAATTCCCAGATGGGTGACCCGCAGGAAGTTTACGAAAGTTTCACAACTTGAGTCATAAGAAGCAAAGGAAAGCTAGAGCAATCTAAAGGGATCTAGAATATCCGAGCAGGTGGAAATTTGGAGAGGTCGTATAGGCCGGAGAGGAATTGACCGGGTAAAGGAAAAGGAAGATGCATTCCGGCATTAGAGTTGGGGTTAGTTTGAATAGTATTCAGGGGAATCTTTTGCGAGTAAGGTGCTGGTAGTTATATGTGTGTGTATAGGTATAGGTTAGGGGGTAATACCCTGTGCATGACCATACGAGTGGGAGTACAGCTTCCGGCGACCAATGCGACGATATAAGAAAGGTACTAATTGGATAAGACGATGAAGTTCAATCGAAAGAGGGAATAATGATAAGTGGCAAGTGAGATCGTATGTTGTGTCAATGAAGGAAGACCTCCCCTCGACCCTATAAGGCTAGTTGAACATTCGAGGACGAATGTTTTAAAGGGAGAAGGATGTTATATCCCGTATTTTTAAACGTCGGATTATTTGTTGAGGTGGGGCCCACGCATCGAGATTTTTTTTGGAACATCTAAAAAGTCATATGAATCACATATGTAAAGCTAAACACAACTCATGAAGGACCCTTGGACCAAATCAAAGTGGAAGCCCTCCAAACGAATATTTTTAAGAAAACGTTTTCGGGTGACCTGACTTCGAGGGGCAAAAATGATATTATAAGTTTGGAATTTGGAAAAATACCAAGAAATAGAAGTTGTAGATAATTGAATTAGCTTTCCAACCATAGGTCGTGGGCCAATAGGTGACATCGGAATAAGGAGATATGGACATTTTAAGGCAGAAGGGTCGAGATGAACAGTGAATTCGGCCCAACCCGATTTCAATTCGGGTCAGGCCCATTTTCTTTGCCATTTAATGAAAAATTTCGGCCTTCTCCTTCATTTTCAGACCTCAACAAACCCAGAAAATTTCAGAGATAGAGAGAGAGAGGAGAGATAGAGAAAGAAACCAAATTTTGACCACAATCTAAGCTCCGAATCGCGAAGGTCATGAAGAGAAAAGTGTTGTACGTCGCGTTGCCTTCAATTTGAGCTAAAAATCAGCCAAGAAGGAGAGGGTGGAAGTGGTTGCTGCATACTTAAGGTAAGAATAAGATCCCTTTTTCATTGTTAACAAGTTTATTTAGAGTTTTAACGGATTAGAACGGAGAAAATAGCGTTATAAACTTCTTGTTGTTTTGTTGGGATTTATGGATTAAGGGGCTGTTTTAGGTGGATTAAATGGATGAAGTTAGTTGAGTTATGATGTATAATAATTGTTGATGTTTTTGATTAGTTGTTGTTCTTGAATTTGAGAGAATAAAGTGTATAAAGATATTGTATACAAAGCGTATATCGGGCTGTTTTGTAACCATATTTTGGGGCTGTTTTACATAATTTTCGTAGCTATTTTGTGACAATATTTAGGAGGTACGTTTAGTATGATATTTGTGGCTGTTTTGCGATGATATTTTGGGGGCTGTTTTATGGTTGTTATGGACAGTTTTGTGGGCTGGAATATCGGAGGATTGGCTGTAGTTATTGTTGTCATATTATGGATATACGGAAATAAAGAAGTGTATACAAGCATTAGTATCCGAATGTATATTGGGCTGTTTTGGGAGTAGTTTAAGAATGAATTTAATTCTAGTTTGATATGAAATTATTGGTATTGTTGTTGGTATGGTTGTTGATATTTGAGCCGAGTTAAATCTCGGGGATGTTGTATGTATAATGGAGGTCTTTGCCGAAATTTTGTTAGACAAGAACTAGCTTAAAATGAATGCTTAAAGTCTTATGGTTAACTTATGGTAACCTTGACCATTTATAGGTTTTGGGCGAAAAGAGAATTGAGTTTTGGAGAACGTCGAAGGCGCAAAAGGTATGTGAGGCTTACCCTTCTTTCTTTGGCATGTCTTAGACGTGTAGGCTTGAATTCGCGCCTCGGGGACTTTCCTAATCCGAGAAATCCGAGATTGAAAATGGTTACTATTCATTCGGTAGAATTGAAGTAAATGCTCATGTATAGTTGCAAGAATTGTCCAAGTGCCTAGAAATTGCATGAATAGGATCCGATTACCCTAAAAACCCTCATAAGTAATGTCATGAGACGTATTATACATAAATCGTGTACGCCGCCTCATTTAACCCGAGGTGGGCCCCTAGTTCCCGAGATTTTCGTTATGTTGACTTAATTGAATTATTTTAAGTAGTATGCAAGTACGATGATTGTTTTGATTGTCCCATTAAATATTACACATTATTTAGATATAGTTGACTCGTAAGAACGACTCCCGAAGTTCATAACTTTTGTATACAATTTTGATTAACTCCGAATTTGTTTCTACATTTTCGAAGGATGGCAAATGTAATTGTCCGTCGAGTTTTGAAAAGTAATTTGTTTACTGATTTGTTTACATGCATATGGTTATCTCACTACTCGCTTCGTGCGGACTATTATGACATCTTTCATCGCGTCCGGGCCAGGGCATGTATTCGTGCAGTTCCTCTGCATTATTCACCGCGCCCCTCACTAGAGGGCCGGGGCATGTTATATATGTATATGTACTTATGTATGATGATTCCTTTCACCGCGTCCCTCCCTAGAGGGCCGGGGCACGTTACATGCATGTACATGATGATTTTACTTACCGCGTCCCTCATTATAGGGCGGGGCATGTTATGTTTGCATTTGTTCACGATGATTTCTTTAATTATGATACTCAGTCTATTATGATTTGGGAAAGCACGTTTTATGTTCAAGGTAAGTTTTATGAGATCCGATTATTGTACTAATTTTCCGTCCTCTTTATTTCCGTATAATTCGGTTATTGTGTTTTTCGTTTTACATACTCAAGACATATTTCGTACGACCCCTTTCTTCGGGGGGGGGGGGGGGCCGCGTTCATGCCGCGCGAGTGCGGATATACGTTCGGGTGAGCCGCCAGCTTAGGGTCCCCGTTCAACATTTTGAAGAGCTCCCTTGTCCGAGCTCGCATTTTTACGCTTTTTTTGTCACGTTCATGTATATTTGCTCGGGGTACGGCGGGGCCCCCCGTCCCGTCATATGTTTGTATGTTCGTTCCGTTTATAGAGGCCGTAGACATAAAGTGTGGGTTATGGTTCCGTACGTACGCGTGTGTATGTGATATATGTACGGGCGGTTATCTACCGCGGCGGCCTTGCTGCTCGCCTATGTATATGTTTATATAATATGATGGCCGTGTGTGGCCTTTGGTATTTTCCGAGTGCGGCAGTAAATTTTGGTTAGTAGGAAAAACAGAGGAAACTCTGCCCGGATTTTTCTAAAATATTTGAGTTATTACCTTATTGATTTTCTTGTTAACATATGCGATACTGTGTGTTAGCACGTACGGGTGCCCAGTTCGGGCGCTAGTCGCGGCCCACGGGGTTGGGTCGTGACACTATGTATCCAACGCAGGCTTCCAACTTACTCAAAACACACCAAGTCCGTCTCAACAATGGTCTTGTCTTATCACCATATCGTCGTGCCACACCTTTAAATCCATACCCACATATTCCCCTTTTCTGCACGCGCGGAGCTTTATAATACCGCTACATTTTCAGAAAATATTACTTCTGCATAATCCCTTTCTCGCTTTCAAAACATATTCTGTTCCTCCCTATTTGTTCTTATCATACCAACCATTCCCTAACACTCATTCTACCTCGTTATTCACCTTTCTATGATTTGGCCTGTCACAGTTCCGTCGCTGTTATTACCCGTGTTCATGGCTACACATGTCGCCATCTATTACTGCACTGTTATCTTACTTACCTTTCTTTTCGTCTCCTCCTCTCTATTTTTTGTGCTCGCTATCGTTTCCGTTATCTCGTAACTTCTATTCTATACTTTCCCTGTAGAAGAACTTCATAAATTCCTCTTCCTCTTTTTTTTTTCCCACTAACTCACCTTCATACTTGAGTCACACAGATCACGTCATATCTATTAGTCACTTCCTCGCTAAGCCTTGCTCATTTTCATAACATTCCTTACTATATTCACATAATATCTTGTTCGTAATCGGCCTTATAGTGTCGCACTTCTTAACTTTTTGCCCTTTCCGGTCAATCTTATCTTTAATATCTCACAAGCTGTCTTGTCGGTACATTCATATCCGTCACAATTCTCTCTCTTTTTTCTTTGTACTCTGGTCTCAATTGTACTATTATTTCTTCTGGATATAACTCTCGTTATAAGTTATCCATGCTTATCAATTCAGTTGGTACCTTACTATAACACTCCATCAAGATTTGCCAATCTCTTCTAACTCATCTCTTGATATCACAAGCCCTTTCCAATTTCTTTTTACCATGTCGATATCGCCCTCCTAATTACCATTACCGCCAATTCAGTAGTTAACTTATTTTTCAAGATCAGCCGTACGACAACTTAGTCAAATCTTATCATTCTTGTTGACACAACCTTTTCAAGACATATTACAAACCTATCTCCTATTCTCTTTTTATTTCCTGAAAAAATTTCGGCAGAGTTTCCTCTATATTTCTTACTATCTCAAAACCTGTACGCAGGAAATACCAACAATGCCTCACAGGGCCAACATATATATATATATATATATATATATACATATCATATCAAATCACAGCCACACAGGGCTCCCAGTATCGGCAACGGTATGAAAACGGTGGACTTACCTCGTATGTCCAACTCGAACTGCACCTGTTACACTTTCCTGTTTACTTTCCCTTTCAGTTTTCAACTTTACATTTCGATCGTACTTCAAAGACCTTATTCGACATATACCTTTTGTACCTTAGCTTACCTGCGTGCTTTGTAACTTCCAAGATCGTCAATCACTTTCTTCTGTCGATGTCGTCCTTCTGCTGAAATCAAAAGTTAGTACGGAGAATCTCATTTCCTATGACTTGGCTCTAACGCACGATCTAAGACAGAAAAAGGGTCACTGATTCCTAAATGCCCCGCAGCCTCTAGTTTATAAGTGTGGCCAGCTTCACACCATAAAAAAGACTCTGCCGGACACGGTCTGTAAACAATCCAAGGACGAACCGCTTTGATACCACTTTTGTCACGACCCAACCCCGTAGGCCGCGACTAGTGCCCGAACTGGGCACTTGTGCACACCTATTAACTAGAAGTAGCATACGAATAACTTATTCAGTAACCAAATAATATATACGTACAGAAAGGTGAAACGTCGCCCCAAAGCTGTCACAAATATACATATCGCTGTCATAACTTCCAGCAGAAAATATCACATATGAGCCGGTAAGGCTATCATAATATAGGGGGACGTCCAGATCGCAAATCCCACAGACACAACTGAACAGAGATTACCCACAACCCACACATATATGTCTACAGACCTCTAAGAATAATGACAAAATCATATGACGGGACAGGGCCCCGCCATACCCGTGAATAAACAAATACATATATGCAATAAATGTTAATCCGGACCAAAACATAGGCTCCCGAACAAGAGAGCGCTCCAAAACGGCTCGAACGGGAATCCTAAGCCGGTGGATTATCCAAGTAAGTACCGTACCGCGCGCATGAAACGCTGCCCCCGAAGAAAGGGGTTCAGTACGAAATATGTACTGAGTATGCAAAGCATGAAATATAGTAAACAAGATCATAGTTAAAGCCGAAGTACGTAAAGTAAATGCAATATCCAAAAATATCAAAATGCTTACTCATAAAAACACAAATCATGCATGGGCTCTTAGAACTATGGTCGCCCGCCCGTCGTTGGCGCCATAACACATCATACTCCGAGAAGATTTTATATCTCCGAAACCCGACATATCACATAACACACCGTAACGCCGTAACACATCATACGCCAAATATACTCGGCCCGCCCTCTAATGAGGGGCTCGACGAACCGGACACATCATACTCCGGAATATATCATAGTGCGCACGAAACATAACCGGCCCGGGACTCGGTGAAGGAGGTAATAACAGAATGCACAAGCAGAGTCGTGAGCAACTATATGCAATTTAAAATACTTTCAAAGAATCAATAGAACATTCAAAATGAATCTTCATTTAAAAGTCAAGACGATAGTCAAATCAAGTTTCTTCCGAATGTCGTTCGAGGGTATATCAAATAGAACTTTAGGACTCACAGATACGTATCAAACCATATGAAATAACTTATGGGAATTAGGGGCATAACCTTCATTACAAACTTAATAGAGAAGTAAGTGATCGATGCTCGAGGGTTAAGACGTTAGTCACGCTAAATCCTTTCAAAAGTCGTTAGTATTACACAAGGGAAAGTCTCGGGGGCCCACGGACGAGTATCAAACCAATCCGAGTCCATCTATGAAAGTTGGAGACCATTATTCATTATAGAATCTCCTACGAACGTTTCGAAGCGATCCGAGCTCGTCTATGACAGTTACTGTCGTTCGTAGTTATAGAATCCTTTAAAAACAACATTCTTTATGCAACATTTGAAATCCAACTGTACAAAAGACTTAAAAACCATAATTTGACCATATTAAGAACGTTAACATCAAGAAGTGAATAAGAGTCGTATACGTGCTCGGATCTTGCGAATGGAGTTACCCCGAGACTCGTATCATGGCCTAATTACCTTTAAGACATGCCAAAAGAAAGAAAGGTTAGCTTTACATACCTTGTCCGCTTCCTAAGCTAATCCGAATTTAAGTCTCGGCTTCCCAAATCTACAACAACATCATTAGATACTAAACATTAGCCATAGGCACTCCGGAATTCAATTCTAGGCTAGCACTTTATCTACAGAGATTTGCAGCATTTCCCCGTAAATTCAACAACCCCAAGAATTCAACTCGGCAAATCTTCAACAACAATACCAATAACCACACTAACAACATCAACAATCAATTCAAAATGCATTCTAACGTCAATAACTCTTTTTCTACATAATTCGAAAACTTTCCACAAACCCGAAACCTTCCAATTGCCATAGGGATAACAACAACACATTTCTTTCTTCCAAATTCATAAACTACACCAACAATCTACACATTAACAACATTAACCTCAATAATACAAGAAATTATGATAAAATCACATTACCTTCTCCAACAACCTACAAACGATTACAACTTCAATTTGAATCATTAAACCATCATTCTCATCATAGAATCCATACAACAACAATCAAAAATACTAAATAAAATTTTGTTACACCTCGAAAATTTCCCCTTAGTATATATATATGTGTAGGCTCGCGAAGGACATGACGCATATAAGGTTTAGATAAGCAAGGAGTAGTGATTGATAGTCCTAATTAAGATTCCAAAGGCACCCGAGTTGAAGCAAGAAAGTTGTTAAGGAAGGCAAGTTATGAGTCGAGTGTACCGGATATGAATTACGAGTATGGAGTTGATGATGTATGAATAATCCCCTAAGAAAGAGTTATAACGTCCCTTAGAATGGTATTGAAGTGATGAGCAAGTGTTAAGAAGGTTCCATAAGGATCGGAGATCAAACGAGTCAACGAAGCAACTTCCGAAAAACTGGGCAAACATACGGCCAGACATACTGGCCGTATAAAATCTACTGGCCGTATGTCCAGCCGTAGATTTAGCCCATAATGCCATGATTCACTGGACCAAATATACGGTCCAACATACAAATAAGAGATTTTATACGGACCGTATGTTGGTCCGTATATTTCATCGGATCGAAATGTATTTTTATATAAAGGATCATTTCATTTCATTTTCATTCCATCTCCCACTCCTCCACACCTCAAGACCTCTCTAGAATATTCCATACCTTTCATCCATGAGAAAATAAGAGAAATCAAGGATCAATAACAAGAAATCGAGAGAATCAAGCTTAAGAAACTCCATTAAAGCTACCAAAGTCAAGGAATTCCAAGCAAGGAGAAATAGGGTTTTGTGCTAGAAGGCGTATTATCATTCAAGGTTTATTCCTCTACCATTTGAGGTGATTTTCATGAACTTTACATGTTGTTTGAAGTATTGTTAAGATGAAACACTTAGATTATGAAAGAGTATGGAAAATGGGTCATAAATGGGTGAATAATGCCATTGTTGAATAGTAGTTGAGGTGAATCATGAAAATGGTTATGTTGAGATTGTGAATGTGTTATAAATGATATTTAGAGCATGGAATGAGTATTATAAGTGAACAAACGTGAAAATGAACCTTAGTCATGAATATGGAGAATTTAGGTGAAATTATGAAATGCGAATCATGGAAATGAATGACGATTGTTGTTAGCTATTTTGTGATGGTTATTATGAATGTGGGGAGTTGATGTGGAATAGGGAGGAAAGTAGTATAAACAAAGGAAATTCTGCCCAAATTTCTATTGCTTTAATGAGTATGCTTTTGTGATGATATAGCTAATATCGATACGAACTCTCTTGAAGGTAAAGACGAGGACGTCGAAGGAGAACGAGCAAGCTATAAAGTAGTTAACGATGAAAGGTATGTGAGGCATTACCCTTCCTTCTAAGGCATGAATCTTATGCATGATTTTCCTCTCCTTTCGTGAATCTTCTACGTTTCTAGAGATGAAAGTCTAAGTTCATGAATGACGAGACGGGACAAGAAATATGCTATGAATGCGATAACGACTCTAGAGACCACGATATGATGTTCTTACGAAATCAATAATGATGATCACGATCCATGGGCATTCCTTCTTATATGTACTCGCCTTAAATTGTAAATCCCTTCAAGGTGAGATATGATGCTTATGCTTATTCCATAACATGACCGGGGGTTTACGACCTTATGTCACCCCGACATAAACATAGCCGCTCTTAAGCTTAATGTATGTATATGTATACGTAACTAAGGATGCTAAACTATGGTAAAATTATGATAAGCCACGATATGTCTATGAAATGAATGTTAATGATGACAAGTATATGAATTGCATGGTATGTGTGATAATATGATTCCACCGCGCCTAATTGGCCGGACATGTCACCGCTACGGCGGGTCGCTATAATTTCACCGCGCCTAATTGGCCGGACATGTCACCGCTACGCGGGTCGTTATGATTCCACCGCACCAAGAAAAGGGCGGACATGTCACCACTAAGTGGTCAGGGATGGTTACCCGGACGCGGGTAACGATATGATGATGTATGACTGATGTGACGATGCTTGCATGCTATGATAATGTATGTGATGTATTTATGTATGATGCATGTGCATAAATCTGGTCCTTATGTAAAGAGTGTACAGGTTATACCCTCATTTCATGACTTACGATTTCCAGATTATGTTTATTTCACTCTCGCCTTACATACTCGGCACAATGTTCGTACCGACGTCCTTTCTTCGGACGTTGTGTTCATGCCCACGGTAGGGTGAGACTCTGTCGATCCCTAGAGCCGTATGGCCGATTTGTGAGCACCTCCATCCTCCGTGAGGTGCTATTGATTATTCTTTTGGTACATATTTGTCTATTCATATTTTGGGCATGACGGGGTCCTGTCCCGTCCATATGTTTAGTACTCTAGTAGAGGCTCGTAGATGCGCATGTGTGGGTAGTATGGTATGATCCCCATGTATATATATATGTGTATATGTGTATATACTATTCTGATGGCCCAAAGCTTTATGTTTATGAAAATCATTAAGTTTCCAATAATGATATGTTTCCATGGAATTAAGCGCATATATTATGTATGAAAGGTTATGGGTAATGGGACGAGTGGTGTTCGGTGGTTAGTCCCGGACACCCGTCGCGGCCCGTAGTTCGGGTCGTGACAGAAGTGGTATCAGAGTAGTTCAGTCCTAGGAAGTGTCTACGAGCCGTGTCTAGTAGAGTCTTGTTTATGGTGTGTTGCGCGCCACGCTAATAAACGGGAGGCTACAAGGACATTTAGGAAAAATGACCATCCTTCTTCATATGAGATCGTGCGATAAGCGTGTATAAGATATACCCCTCCCTAACGAATGTGCTATGATTTCGAAATGCCAAAGCTAAGCCGCCGAAATGGGCAAGACTACGAGAAGAGGCGGGCGGAAAGAGAGCCGCCTATGAATATAGATGAAGGGGAATCACATCACGAGGCTTTATCTAATGCCTCCACTACTCCTCCTATCACGGAAGGACAAGAAGGGCTTTCGTTCCGCCTCCTATCCCTCCAGGTTCCTCTCACCTATCGTCGGCCAACAAGTAGCCGAGGCTATTAATTTATTGACATAATTGGTTGCGGCTCAGGCACAGAGGCAACATGCGGGCCCAAGTGATCGCTCAACTAGTACTAGAGCCCGTGACTTCATGAGCCTAAATCCTCCGAAATTCTTTGGATCCAAGCCGGATGAAGACCCGCAAGGCTTTATTGATGAAATGTTGAGGACGTTGCGAATTATTCATGCTTCTGAGACCGAATCAGTGGAGTTGGCATCATATAGACTCCGAGATGTGACGGTTTTATGGTACAATAATTGGAGAGCATCGAGGCAAGAAAATGCGCCTCCTCCTGTGTGGCAAGAGTTTGTTGATGCTTTCATTCGCCATTACTTGCCACCCGAGGTCCGCCGATCTAGAGCGGATAGATTTCTGAATTTAAAGTAAGGGAATATGAGCGCCCGGGAGTACAGTCTCCAATTTAATTCTTTGGCGAGATATGCTCCGACAATGGTAGCCGATATGGGCGACAGGGTATACAGATTTGTGAGTGGCTTAGGGCCACATCTATTTAAGGATTGCTTGACGGCCTCGTTGCAGAACGGGATGGACATTTTCCGTATTCAAGCCCATGCTCAAAATTTAGAGGGGCAACAACCTCTGCAGAGGGGTGATCGTGACACTGATAGAGGGCAAGGCAAACGGGCGAGATCTACGGGCGCAGGAGGTGATTATAGAGGTGGATCAAGGCAGACATATTCGGCACTCAAAGTCGGTCCGGTGGACGAGTGCACCTCCCCGATTTACGGGCGCAGAGATCCGATCGTTCCTATCGATCCGGACAAGGTCGGCAGTTCGAGGGCCCCGTGTTCTCGGTTGGGGGAGATTACGGCCGTGGGAGACCACCGTTCCGATGCGACGGTGCGGGCAGAAATTGCACTCGGGGGCCACGTCGCCGGGCACGTATGCATGTTATAATTGTGGGCGGATAGGCACTTGGTGCGAGACCGTCCCTCGAGATATGGTAGGGTGGGGTGGGGCCGGCCACGTGGTCGGCAAGAAAGTTCTTCTTCCATACGCCCGACGGCAGACTCCCCAAATTTCAGCAGGCCGAGGTAGAGGCCGAGAGGGAGCATCTACTTCAGGTACACACACAGCCCCGTTTATATGCCTTAGCCGACGACGGGATCTCGAGTCGTCCCCGTACGTGGTTACGGCTATGGTATATTGTCCGTATTCTTTTATGATGTGTGTGCATTGACAGACCCCGGTCCACGTTGTCTTATATTACTCCATATGTTGCTAATCGTATTAGGTGAAGCCCGAGCCGATTAAACCTTTTGAGGTATCTACCCCGGTTGGCGATCCCGTGATAGCGAAACAAGTGTATAAAGATTGTATAGTTGTGTTATGCGATCGCCAAACCAAGGCTGATTTAGTTGAGCTTGAAATGTTAGACTTTGATGTAATTATGGGTATGGATTAGTTGGCCTCATGCTATGCTAATGTTGATTGCCGAATGAAATTAGTTCGATTCCAATTTCCGGGAGAGCCCGTACTTGAATGGAAAGGTAATACGGCAACTCCAAGGGGTAGGTTTATTTCCTACCTTAAGGCAAGAAAGATGATAGCTAAGGGCTATATTTATCACTTAGTCCGAGTCCATGACACGGAGGCAAAGCCACCAACACTTCAATACGCTCCGGTGGTGAATGAATTTCAGATGTATTCCCGCATGAACTCCTGTGTCTTCCCCGTAAAAGGGAAGTTGAGTTCACTATCGATGTGTTGCCGGATACCGAGCCTATTTCTATTCCTCCTTATCGAATGACTCCGCATGAACCGAAAGAATTAAAGGCCCGCTGAAAGACTTGCTTGAGAAGGGGTTCATTAGACCCGCTCCTCTCCGTGAGAGCACAGCTTTATTTGTGAGAAAGAAAGATGGCTCCTACGGATGTGTATTTATTATAGGCGCCGAACAAAGTGACGATAAAGAATAAGTATCCTCTTCCGAGGATTGATGATTTATTTGATCGACCGCAGGGTGCCAAGTGGTTTTCTAAGATAGATTTGCGATCGGGTTATCATAAAGCGAGGGTCGTAGAAGAAGATATTCCCAAGATGTACTTTTAGAACAAGATATGGTCATTACGAATTCCGAGTGATGTCGTTTGGGCTAACTAATGCTCCGGCGGTATTCATGAACTTAATGAATAATGTATTCGAGCCTCTCTTAGATCTATTTGTGATAGTATTCATCGATGATATTTTGGTGTATTCTCGCACTGAATCAGAACATGTGGATCATCTACGCATTGTTCTTGGCATTCTACGAGCTCGAGAACTGTATGTTAAATTTTCAAAGTGTGAGTTCTGGCTAAACTCGGTGACATTCTTGGGCCATGTGATTTCAAGTGATGGCATTGGAGTTGATACTCAGAAAATAGAGGCCGTGAAAAATTGGCAAAGGCCTACGACGCCTACAGAAGTTCATAGTTTTCTGGGTTTGGCAGGTTATTATAGAAGATTCGTAGAGGGCTTTTCATCTATTTTAGCCCCATTGACGAAGCTAACTCAGAAATCAGCAAAGTTTCAGTGGAATGACGCTTGTGAGCGTAGCTTCCAAGAGTTGAAGAACAAATTAACCTCGACTCCGCTTTAACACTTCCGGAAGTGGCCGACGACTATGTTGGTCTTCGTGATGCTTCCGGCGCGGGTGGGACGTGTATTAATGCGCATGGGAAGGTCATTGCTTATGCTTCAAGACTCGCGCGAAAACATGAAAAAAGAATTACCCAACTCATGATCTCGAATTGGCCGCGAGTTATTCATGCCTTGAAAAATGTGGAGACATTACTTGTATGGTGTACATGTTGATATCTATACGTACATCATAAAGAGTCTTCAATATGTCTTCAAACGTAAGGAGCTAAATGCGACGAGGCGGTGGTTAGAATTATTGAAAGATTATGATGTGAATATTTTATACCACTTTTAAAGGCAAATGTAGTAGCGGATACACTTAGTCGCCGATCTACGGGCAGCCTGCGTGAAGTGCTCCCTAGTGAAAGAAATGATACATGAACTCCATCAATTGGCAAATCTTGGAGTGCGTATAATTGACCTGTGTGATGCAGAATTAGTGTTAATGATCCCACGGCCTTCATCCTTGAATATGGAAATAAGAGCGAAAATGCGAGGATCCCAAATTGGAATATTATAAAGGTGTGAAATTTCCAAGAGAAAAGTCACCATTTTGAAGTTTCGTACGGGGTTCTTAGATATCAAGGTAGGCTATGTGTGCCAAATGTGGCGAAATTACGTCGTTGAGTCCTAGAAGAAGCTCACTATTCTCGTACTCTATTCATCCAGAAAGACAAAAATGTATCATGATCATAAATTACGTGTTGGTGGGATGGCATGAAAAGAGACATAGCAAAATTTGAGCCCAAAGGTCCTAATTGCCACCAAGTAAAGGTGGAACACCGAAGCCTGTGGATTATTGCAAGCAATGGAAATTCCTACGTGGAAATGGAAGTGATCAATATGGATTTCGTGGTAGGACTACCCCGTTCCCGAAGTAAAGTATGATTTTGTATGGGTGATCGTGGATAGATTGACAAAGGCGGCTCATTTTCTCCGGAGTCAACTACGTATTCGCCGGAAGATTATGCAAGGTTATATCTTAAAGGAGATTGGCGAGGCTTCATGGTATTCCAAAGATCTATCATTACGGACGAGGAGCACAATTTACGAGCGAGTTTCAAAATCCTTCCAAGAGGGTCTAGGCACTCAAGCGAAGCTCAAGACGCATTTCATCCGCAGCAGATCGACGGGACAAGCCGAGCGCACTATACGACCTTGGAGGAAGTGTTAAGGGCATGTGTTTTAGATTTCGATGGTAGTTGGGATGACCATTTACCCCTAATCGAATTTGCTTACAACAATATTACCATTCCAAGATTCAAATGGCTCTGTATGAAGCTTTATATGGAAGGAAATGTAGATCTCCAATCAGATGGTTTGACGTCGGAGAAGTACAGTTGATAGGCCCCGAATTAATTCAGCAAGCGGTGGAAAAGGTCAAGGTGATCCGAGATCGATTGTTGACAGCGCAAAGTCGCCAAAAGTCTTATGCGGACAATCGCCGACGAGACCTAGAATTTCAAGTCAATGATTGGGTGTTCTTGAAAGTATCACCGATGAAAGGAGTGATGAGATTTGGCAAAAAGGGAAAGTTGAGTCCGCGATATATCAGACCTTACCAAATTATCCGTAGCGCGGGTCATAGATATGAGTTAGACTTGCCTTCTAAAGCCGGAATTAATTCATCCGTATTTCATGTCTCAATGCTCCGCAAATGTGTGGAGATCCCACAAAGATTGTGCCGTAGATGATGTCCAAGTTACGTAGAAGCTAACTTACGAAGAAGTACCTATTGCCATATTAGACGGGCAAGTGCGAAGGCTTCGGAATAAAGAAGTAGCTTCGGTCAAAGTCTTGTGGCGCAATAATAATCGGGAGGAGATGACTTGGCAAGCGGAAAAAAAGATGAAATCCACATATCCGGACTTATTTCAACCGTAGAGACTATGATGAAACATCGGGATGTTAAGGTATGTACGCTTTACTTTCATATATACGGGTCGTGTATGGCCAATCTATATTGTTATCGTGTTGAGTTCTCCGTGAGGCAATGATATTTGGCGGGCTGTTGCGACAGGATGGTATCGCCATATTATAGGGGAAACTCGGCGAAATTTTCTAGGATCCTCGATGACTTAACATTCGAGGACGAATGTTTCAAAAGGGGGAAATGTTACACCTCGGAAATTTCCCCTTAGTATATATATATACGTGTAGGCTCGGGGTACGATGCATATAAGGTTTAGATAAGCAAGGAGTAGTGATTGATAGTCCTAATTAAGATTCCAAAGGCACCCGAGAAAGGTCAAGAAAAGAAAAAGCAGCACAAGTTTGAGCGAGTCTTACCGGATGCTTAATTACGAGTATGGAGTTGATGATGTATGAATAATTCCCTAAGAAAGAGTTATAACGTCCCTTAGAATGGTATTGAAGTGATGAGCAAGTGTTAAGAAGGTTCCATGAGGATCGGAGATCAAACGAGTCGACCTTATGAATGTTATTATTGGCATGGAATAATAAGGGCGAACTTGGAATTTGGAAAGTGTTATTAGTTCATGACTTCTTGGAGAAGCCAAGTGGCCGTGGGCCCCACTTATGCCTTGGCCACTTTTTGCAAGCCATGCAATAAAACATGTGTTCATCTTATGCTTTAGTGGCCAAAAATATATATGTGGAAAAAGATGTGTGGGAGAATTCATCTTTTAAAAATTTAAGAAATTCTGAGAATTTGAGAAAATTGGAGAAGAAAAAAAAAAATTTTGGAGGAAAAAAATAGGGGCACATGACCAGCCATATATATATATATATATTATATATATATATATATATATATATATATATATATATAACATAAGGTATAATTCATCATTTGTCCACCTAGAAAATTCAAGAAACATGAAGAGAGAAAAAGAAGGAGAGAAACGGCCAAGAGAGAGGCTGGCCGAACCAGCCCCATAAAGTGATCAAGAAAAAAAATTATTTTCTCCTTGTTCTCTACTAATTAGAAGACCCTCGTCGACATGGAATGGTTGTTGGAACAAGAAAATCGTTCGTTGTTGCTATGGACACTCTTAGCCGAGTGGAGAAGTTGAAGGAGAAGGTAAGGTTTAATTCTCATTTTCATATGTTATAGATGATTGTGTATGTTGTGGAGTGTGTAGATGAATGAAGTTCATGAAGTGGTGGTGAGTTGTGTGTAGCCGTGTGTGTGTTAGGTTGTATAGGAGTGAAGAACTAATCTATTTGGCATGATTGGATTGTTGTATTGTGGACGTTAGAGCATGTTGTAATATGTTGAAATAGATGAAATTCATGAAGTTGTGTGTGATTGGTGTAGTGGCCGAATGGTGGCTGTTTTGTGTGGAAAAGATGAACAAATTCCATTTAGTATTTTGCTTGTCGTGGTTGTGAATTTCATGATGTAAAATGAATGTTTGATGACTCATGTTGAAGTTGTGATGTCGCGGGCTGTTTTGGAAAATTAATATGACTTTAATATAGGTTCTTGTGTTGATGGAAATAATGTTGCTAATATATGGAATTGTTAATATAGCTTATGAATTCGGAAGAGAGAAATGTATTGTGATGGTTCTTATGGTATTTGAAAGTTTCGGGCAAAGTAAGATTTGGGTTGGAATGTCTTGAACATTTTGTGAATTGATTATTGATATTGTTATTATGATTGTTGGTTTGGTTGTTGTTGATTTGGCCGAGTTAAATTCTCGGGGATGTTGAAGTTATAGGGGAAATCTTCGCCGAAATTTCTGTAGACAAAGTGTTACTTTGGTATTGGATGCTTAAGTGCTTATGGCTAATGGTTGATACCTAATGACGTTATTGTAGATCGGGAGAAGTCGGGACGTAAGTTTGGATTAGCTTAAGAAGCGGCTAAGGTATGTTAAGGCTCGTCCCTTTCTTTCAAAGGCATGATTCTTAGATTGCGATTTCATAAATGCTTCCATAACTTTGTTGTTTTCAAAAGTTTTGTTTTCAAAAGAATTTTGTTCCTAAACGAGTCCGAAACTACGAACGCCCGTAACTTTCACAGATGGGCTCGGATCGCTTCGAAACCATCGTAGAAGATTTCATAACGAGTAATAATCTTTAACTTTCATAGGCGGGCCCGGATCGGGTTGATGCTCGTCCGTGGGCCCCGCGACTTTCCTTTGTTGGTTCTAACGACCTATTTTTGAAAGAATCCTGAAATGTCTGTATCTTTCCAAAATGGAGGTTTATGACTCCGTAAGCTTTCATGACAACAACGATGGATATGTTTTACAATGACAACGATGATGTCAAAAATGAGAATATTTTCCTACGATGAATATGATGATGATGATTCCATGATTAAAGGTTCCAAGTCTATGATTTCAATGACGATATGAGAATGTTGAGCTATTTCTTGATTTCTCAATTTTATTCATGAATGATGACTATTTTTAAAGATTCCAAAGTATATGAATTGATGCCTTATGATCCTATTTTATGTTTCCTCGTGAAGTTATTCTTCATTGACAGTCTCACCTTATAATAATCGTTCCTTCAAGGTGAGACAAAGCGACCATGATTATTCCATAATACAATCGGAGGTTACCGACCTTACGTCACTCCGATAGATACATGACTTTCTTTGGGCTCTCATGCATGCTACTTATATGATATATGAATATGATATATGTATATGTATATATGGGGAATATGGGAAAAGGGCGAGAGCGTTATATACGCGTAGCCACCCGATCGGTTGGTATAATATGACATGATACCGTCCCGGACGCGGGATGCCGGACGCGGGATATGTGGTTATGGATCGGGCCGCACGTTCCGCAAAGAATATATTATATGGATTCGCACGTTATATAATATATTATATGGATATATATATGCACGTTCATATATATATAATATATATATATATATATATATATATATATATATATATATATATATGGATCGGGCCGCACGTTCCGCAAAGCACTAAGCATGCATGGTTCCGCCTAAAAGGCACTCGGATGCTGTGTTACTCTTTTATTACATATATATGGATCGGGCCGCACGTTCCGCAAACAATATATATATATGGATATATATATATATATATATATATATATATATATATATATATATATATATATATATGGATCGGGCCGCACAAAGCACTAAACAGGCATGGTTCCGCCTAAAAGGGCACTCAGATGTGCAAGTTACTCTTTATCTCATGAAATGCCCTATGTTTTCGTCTTGTTACTATTCATGCTTTGCATCCTTCTATATGTGTTACTCATGCCTTACATACTCGCAGTACATTGCTCGTACCGACGTCCCTTCTTGTGGACGCCGCGTTCATGCCGCGCGTGTTATATGATGAGTTGAAGATATTAGCGAGAAGATGTTCCGGCGGGATTGGCGAGCTCCATTTTCTCGGAGTGCTTGCCGAGTCGAGCATTATGATATGGTTTCATGTTCCATGTTAGAGACTTTGCGAAACGTTGTCGTGTATGTAGTATGTCGTTTTGTAAGCGGCTCCATAAGCCGATGTATTGTGATGCATTATTCTACGGGTCTTATACGATCCCGGGTCTTACTTGATTTGAAAAGGATGAAAAGCGGTTTGTTTCGAAAAGCTTTCATTATGTACTCATGTTATGCTATGAGGGCCCAATATGATTATGAGTGCCACGAGAGTCGAGGGTTCGCTCGGCCCTAGGTAAGGGTCGGGTGCCCATCACGCCCTAACGAAAATTAGGGTGTGACAAATTGGTATCGAGCAGTTCGTCCTAGGGGTTGTCGCAAAGTCGTGTCCGTAGAGTCCCGTTTATGGTGTGAAGCCGGCCACATTTATAAACGAGGAGGCTACGGGGCATCTAGGGTGGTTACTTTTCTTTCACTCCTTAGATCGTGCCATAGAGCCAAGTCATAGGAAATGAGATTTCTTTACGCTAACTTTGTGATTGCAGCAGGAGAATGGCATTGACAAGAGGAAGACGATTAACGATACGGGAAGCTATAAAGCACGCAGGTAAGTAAAGGTACGAAAGGCATATGCCGAGCACGGTGTTGACGTACGATTGAAAGGTAAAGTTGAAAAGTTTGAAAAGGGAAAGTAAACAAGAAAGGGTAACACGTGTGGTCATGTTGGGCCTATAAGGTAAGTCCATTATTTTCAGACCGTTATGGATATTGGAAGCCCTGTGTGGCTGTGATACAATACGATATGATATGATACATACATATATGCGATGGCCCTGTGAGGCGATGTTGGTATTTCCTGCGTGCAGGTTTTGGATAGTAAGGAATACAGAGGAAACTCTGCCAAAATTTTTCCGGAAATAATACGAGAGTAAGATGTAAGTTTGGAATATGTTTGGAAAAGGTCATATGAATAGTAACGATGGGATTTGACCAAGCCGTAAGTGCGGCTGCCCTTTTGGAAGAATAAGTTAAATTGCGGAATTAGCAATAATAGTAAACAGGAGGTCGATGGGGATATGGTAATAAGGAATTTGGAATGGACTAGCGATATTAAGAGAGATGATCTAGAGAGGACTGTAGGTTTGAATAGAGTAATATGTATTAAGGCATCGACGAATCGATAGGTAGGAGGAAAATATGATGAGATTATAGTCACGGGAAGTAAGGATACGAGTAGACTGGGGTATGAAAGAAAAGAAGAGAAGAATTATGACGGATGGGAACGTATTGATAAGACAGCTGCCGGGATGTGTTGTGAGGACGTTTGGGAATATGTTAAGATTCCGACTTACTCAATATTATGTGTAGAAGGTCGTGCGGTGAGGTAGACGCAGTCAGGAAAGCGTTAAAGCGTCGTATTCCATCAAAGTTCCAAAGTTAAGCGTCTTTGGCGTGAGAGCAATTCCAGGATGGGTGACCCCTTGGGAAGTTTTTGAAAAGTCTCACAAATTCAGACGTAAGAGGAAAATGAGAAGTTAGATTAATCTAAGGAAGATTAGAGTCTATGGAGTGGGCAGAAACCATAAAAGGTCGCGTAGGACGGGCGGATCATCAGGTCGGTAAGGAAGAGGAGCTAACGGGAGAAGGAGATAAGAAGAAAGCGAGACATCCGTGTAGTAATAGGTCATGTTGTGTGACGGAGGACACGAGTGCCGTAAGTGACGGAACGATGAAAAGCCAAGTTATAGGGAGTTGAGAAATGAGAAAAAAAAATGAGTGCCATAAGTGTCGGGACGGCGGAAGGCCAGGTTGTAAGACGAGGAGAAACAAGATAGAATAAATGCCAGAAGATGACTGGTATGATACAGGCGAACGTGGATGAACGGAATACGTTTTGAAAATGGGAGAAGGATTATGTAGGAGTAATGTATCCTGAATGATACAGAGAGGGCATAAGATTTCTCGTGTACGAAGAAGAGATAGGCACAAATGGGAGAAATGATGAGGGGATACCAAAGGAAGCACCCGATATAGGTTGGGGTAAAGATAATATTCCGAGCGAACTTTGGATACTTGTTGTCGGAGTAAGAGTATTGCCTAATTGAGATCGGAAGTAAGGACGTGAGGCAAGTATAAATAGATAATGATATAAGTACACCCCTAAAGGGGGGAAGCGGGTGAGAGGAAATGCAAGGATGAGCTGGAAATAATCGACACAGTAATGTGTTTGATATGGATGCCTGAGCTACAAATGAGACCCTTTACTGAAATAAACTAGTAAGATCGGAAAACCAGCAATAAGTGGATGAAAGTTAGGATGGTATTTAAGGCGGTGTGAGAAGTTTTTGCAGAGACTTTGAATGACATAACGCTAGGAAGTGGATGCGTATGAGGACAAGAGTATGATAAGAAGACGATATGGAACAACTTAAGAGATAACAGGAAGGATAGCGACGCTATGCTAGATTAAGGGCCAAGATGTTGGCTATAAAGTTGTTCGTTAATGCTATTGCAACTTGTAAGTGATAAGAAGAGGGAGTAAGAAACCCTTACGGTAGGAAATGAGGAAGTTAAGGGTGACCAAGGAAGGGAAAGGAATATGACAAAACAGGACGAGCAAATTCCAGTATGAACAAGATGTATAGAGCGGAATAAGCCAGAGCACGGAAGAACCATGTTTAAGATTGAACATATTTTATATAAGTGCGCAAGGACAGTGATGCCACCCGTAAGTATTGGTATGTAAAGCTTATCCTTCTTTCCTTTTGGCATGTCCTAGACGCAAGTAAGTTGTGATATGTTATGAGCCTTGGGGGTAATTCTATTCTTAAAATCCGAGCATGTTTGTGATTCATAATTGCTTCTTGATGTTGGCATCCTTAATGTGGTCAAGCTATGGACCGTATGTCTTTGATACGATTGGATTTGAAATGCTATGTATACGGTTTGTTCCGAAAGGATCTTATGTCTACAAATGTCCGTAACTTTCACAGACGGAACCGGATGGCTTTGATATGTTCCCGAGCGACGTTCGGAGGAAACTTGATTTGATTACTGTTTTGGCTTTTAAATGAGGGCTTGTTTGATCATTCTGTTGAGTCAGTAATAAGGATTTATGTGCGTATGGTTTCTCGGTTCGTAAATGATGTGTTTTCCGGAGGATGATGTATCCGGTTCGCCGAGCCCCTTTTGGCCGGGAACCGTGTATGGATTATGGTGTATGATGTGTCCGGTACGCCGAGCCCCTTTCGGCCGGGTACCGTGTATATATGTATGATGTGTATTTCGAAATATGATGTGATACGAAGTCTGATATGATATATGATGATTTGATATGATATATGACGATATGATCAGTTGGTTTCAAACCCAGTGGTGGGGCAAACCCAATGGTGGGGCAAACCCAATGATGAGGCAAAATTCCACATTGGTTTAGGCAAATCCCACATTGGTTTAGGCGAATCCCACATCGGTTAATGTCAGCTCATATGATAAGTTATGATGTGACGATGTGCTACGGTATGTATATGTATGAGTTGTATTTCGGAAAGATGTAACGATGGTCTAAGCCAATTACTAAAATGAAGTTAGTGCGGAGGCCGACGAGGCATGGTTATGGTTGAATGAAGGACCTGTTTCCATACCGCAGGACAGACAAGAGAAGAGAAGACGGGGTAGAACATAAGGACTAGTAAAGCGGCGCTGAGGCATTCCTTGGACTAATTAGAACACCTTCGCGTATTCTTACCGAGAGTGCAACATAATGAGTGACGGGAGAGTAAAGAGCGAGAGAGACCTTCGAGGTAGCGGACTCAAGGAGACACTTAGAATAACAGTGACAGTGGAAGTAGAAAGAACAGCGATTAGCGGCCGGAAAATTTTAGAGAAAAGAGGAAATACTGTTCTCACGAATGGAAATTTGGAGAAAGGAGAGTATGCCACTCTCATGAATGGAATAAAGGAATCCACTGGATGTTAGGAAAAGGTTTATAGACCACTAAGTGACTTGAATATGAAAGCATATGCTATGGAACTATATGAATTGTCAGCGGGAAGCTATACCCAACTACAATTATAAAGAGTCCGCACCGGAAAGCTAACAAGGAATAAAGACTGACGAAAGGACCGTTAATATGGGGAAATCGGAGATGTGAGCAAAGGGACAAGAAAAGGGAGCACTGTAGGGCGATAGATGGCTATGACATGATAAGTCAAGGCTACAGTAATGGAGACAAGATTCGGATAAGAGTAAAATGTTAGCTAAATTCCGGTCAATTACGGAAGGCAAGGAAGCGGAAAAAGTGGATTGCAAGCAATGAAGGAATCAAGTAAGAACGAGAAGAGACTGACGTATGTTTTAAGATAGGACTAAGCAACTGATAATCGAACCCTAAGGGGGGATAACTGTTCCCCAGGGAGGAAAGGGGTATTACACCCCGTAATTCCTGTACATTGGGATTTGTTGGAGGTATTGTCAATGAGATGCAAAGTCCCAGGTACTTGTGGTATAATTATAAGGGTCCGAGTTCGTGTGACGAAACAACGACAGGGAGGAGACGACTCGAGAGGCTGAAGAGAAAATGAAGAAGGAACGTAATCGATAGAAGAGATTGCATGCCGTGGTGATAGGGAAACCCCCCCCCCCCCCCAAGATCCTTAGAAGACCTTACGAGACTAGTTGAACATTCGAGGACGAATGTTCTAAAGGGGGGAAGGATGTTATATCCCGCATTTTGTACGCTGGGATATTCCGAGTTAATGGCGACAAGTTAAGGACAAGGCCATTTTATTTTTTTTGTTTTAATGCGCAAGTTGCTTATTGAATTTATTATTGGCATGGAATGATAAGGGCGAACTTGGAATTTGGAAAGTGTTATTAGTTCATGACTTCTTGGAGAAGCCAAGTGGCCGTGGGCCCCACATGTTGGCCAACTTGTTTTAAGCCATGGATAAAACATGTGTTCATCTTATATTTTAGTATATATATATATATATATATATATATATATATATAAAAGATATGACAAGGGAGAATTCATCTTTTAAAAATTTAAGAAATTTCTAGAAATTTGAGAAAATTGGAGAAAAAAAAAAAAAAATTTTGGAGGCCATGTATAATATATATATATATATATATATATATATATATATATATATATATATATATATATATATATATGTGGTGATGAAACATAAGGCATAATTCATCATTTGTCCACCTAGAAAATTCAAGAAACATGAAGAAAAAAAAGAAGGAGAAAACGGCCAAGAGAGGGGCTGGCCGAACCAGCCCCATAAAGTGATCAAGAAAAAAATTATTTTCTCCTTGTTCTCTACTAATTAGAAGACCCTCGTCGACATGGAATGGTTGTTGGAACAAGAAAATCGTTCGTTGTTGCTATGGACACTCTTAGCCGTGGGAGAAGTTGAAGGAGAAGGTAAGGTTTAATTCTCATTTTCATATGTTATAGATGATTGTGTATGTTGTGGAGTGTGTAGATGAATGAAGTTCATGAAGTGGTGGTGAGTTGTGTGTAGCCGTGTGTGTGTTAGGTGTAGGAGGAGTGAAGAACTAATCTATTTGGCATGATTGGATTGTTGTATTTGTGGACGTTAGAGCATGTTGTAATATGTTGAAATAGATGAAATTCATGAAGTTGTGTGTGATTGGTGTAGTGGAAATGATAATGAATGGAATTGTTGTATAGTTTATGTTTTGTGTGGAAAAGATGAACAAATTCCATTTAGTATTTTGCTTGTCGTGGTTGTGAATTTCATGATGTAAAATGAATGTTTGATGACTCATGTTGAAGTTGTGATGTCGCGGGCTGTTTTGGAAAATTAATATGACTTTAATATAGGTTCTTGTGTTGATGGAAATAATGTTGCTAATATATGGAATTGTTAATATAGCTTATGAATTCGGAAGAGAGAAATGTATGATGGTTCTTATGGTATTTGAAAGTTTCGGGCAAAGTAAGATTTGGGTTGGAATGTCTTGAACATTTTGTGAATTGATTATTGATATTGTTATTATGATTGTTGGTTTGGTTGTTGTTGATTTGGCCGAGTTAAATTCTCGGGGATGTTGAAGTTATAGGGGAAATGCTACGCCAAATTTCGTAGACAAAGTGTTACTTTGGTATTGGATGCTTAAGTGCTTATGGCTAATGGTTGATACCTAATGACGTTATTGTAGATCGGGAGAAGTCGGGACGTAAGTTTGGATTAGCTTAAGAAGCGGCTAAGGTATGTTAAGGCTCGTCCCTTTCTTTCAAAGGCATGATTCTTAGATTACGATTTCATAAATGCTTCCATAACTTTGTTGTTTTCAAAAGTTTTGTTTTCAAAAGAATTTTGTTCCTAAACGAGTCCGAAACTACGAACGCCCGTAACTTTCACAGATGGGCTCGGATCGCTTCGAAACCATTCGTAGAAGATTTCATAACGAGTAATGATCTTTAACTTTCATAGGCGGGCCCGGATCGGGTTGATGCTCGTCCGTGGGCCCCGCGACTTTCCTTTGTTGGTTCTAACGACCTATTTTTGAAAGAATTCGAAATGTCCGTATCTTTCCAAAACGGAGGTTTATGACTCCGTAAGCTTTCATGACAACAACGATGGATATGTTTTACAATGACAACGATGATGTCAAAAATGAGAATATTTTCCTACGATGAATATGATGATGATGATTCCATGATTAAAGGTTCCAAGTCTATGATTTCAATGACGATATGAGAATGTTGAGCTATTTCTTGATTTCTCAATTTTATTCATGAATGATGACTATTTTTAAAGATTCCAAAGTATATGAATTGATGCCTTATGATCCTATTTTATGTTTCCTCGTGAAGTTATTCTTCATTGACAGTCTCACCTTATAATAATCGTTCCTTCAAGGTGAGACAAAGCGACCATGATTATTCCATAATACAATCGGAGGTTACCGACCTTACGTCACTCCGATAGATACATGACTTTCTTTGGGCTCTCATGCATGCTACTTACATGATATATGAATATGATATATGATATATGTATATGTATATGGGGAATATGGGAAAGGGCGAGAGCGTTATATACGCGTAACCACCGATCGTTGGTATAATATGACATGATACCGTCCCGGACGCGGATGATACGTGGATATGGTTATGGATCGGGCCGCACGTTCGCAATATATTATATGGATCGGGCCGCACGTTCATATATATATATATATATATATATATATGCACGTATATATATATATATATATATATATATATATGGATCGGGCTGCACGTTCCGCAAAGACTAAGCATGCATGGTTCCGCCTAAAAGGCACTCGGATGTATGTTACTCTTTTATTACATATATATGGATCGGGGCCGCACGTTCCGCAGCAATATATATATATGGATATATATATATATATATATATATATATATATATATATATATATATATATATATATATATATGGCGCACGTTCCTAAAATGTGCATGGTTCCGCCTAAAAGGGCACTCGGATGTGCAGTTACTCTTTATCTCATGAAATGCCCTATGTTTTCGTCTTGTTACTATTCATGCTTTGCATCCTTCTAAATGTTTTACTCATGCCTTACATACTCGGTACATTGCTCGTACCGACGTCCCTTCTTGTGGACGCCGCGTTCATGCCGCGCGCGTACACCCGGATGAGTTGAAGATATTAGCGAGAAGATGTTCCGCCGGGATTGGCGAGCTCCATTTTCTCCGGAGTGCTGCCGAGTCAGAGCATTATGATATGGTTTCATGTTCCATGTTAGAGACTTTGCAGACAGTGTCGTGTATGTAGTATGTCAGTTTTGTAAGCGGCTCCATAAGCCGATGTATTGTGATGCATTATTCTACGGGTCTTATACGATCCTAGGTCTTACTTGATTTGAAAAGGATGAAAAGCAGGTTTGTTCCTGAAAAGCTTTCATTATGTACTCATGTTATGCTATGAGGGCCCAATATGATTATGAGTGCCACGAGAGTCGGAGGGTTCGCTCGGCCCTAGGTAACCGGGGTCGGGTGCCCATCACGCCCTAACGAAAATCTTTCATCCATGAGAAAATAAGAGAAATCAAGGATCAATAACAAGAAATCGAGAGAATCAAGCTTAAGAAACTCCATTAAAGCTACCAAAGTCAAGGAATTCCAAGCAAGGAGAAATAGGGTTTTGTGCTAGAAGGCGTATTATCATTCAAGGTTTATTCCTCTACCATTTGAGGTGAGTTTCATGAACTTTACATGTTGTTTGAAGTATTGTTAAGATGAAACACTTAGATTATGAAAGAGTATGGAAAATGGGTCATAAATGGGTGAATAATGCCATTGTTGAATAGTAGTTGAGGTGAATCATGAAAATGGTTATGTTGATATTGTGAATGTGTTATAAATGATATTTAGAGCATGGAATGAGTATTATAAGTGAACAAATGTGACAATGAACCTTAGTCATGAATATGGAGAATTTAGGTGAAATTATGAAATGCGAATCATGGAAATGAATGACGATTGTTGTTAGCTATTTTGTGATGGTTATTATGAATGTGGGGAGTTGATGTGGAATAGGGAGGAAAGTAGTATAAACAAAGGAAATTCTGCCCAAATTTCTATTGCTTTAATGAGTATGCTTTTGTGATGATATAGCTAATATCGATACGAACTCTCAAGGTAAAGACGAGACGTCGAAGGAGAACGAGCAAGCTATAAAGTAGTTAACGATGAAAGGTATGTGAGGCATTACCCTTCCTTCTAAGGCATGAATCTTATGCATGATTTTCCTCTCCTTTCGTGAATCTTCTACGTTTCTAGAGATGAAAGTCTAAGTTCATGAATGACGAGACGGGACAAGAAATATGCTATGAATGCGATAACGACTCTAGAGACCACGATATGATGTTCTTACGAAATCAATAATGATGATCACGATCCATGGGCATTCCTTCTTATATGTACTCGCCTTAAATTGTAAATCCCTTCAAGGTGAGATATGATGCTTATGCTTATTCCATAACATGACCGGGTTTACGACCTTATGTCACCCCGACATAAACATAGCCGCTCTTAAGCTTAATGTATGTATATGTATACGTAACTAAGGATGCTAAACTATGGTAAAATTATGATAAGCCACGATATGTCTATGAAATGAATGTTAATGATGACAAGTATATGAATTGCATGGTATGTGTGATAATATGATTCCACCGCGCCTAATTGGCCGGACATGTCACCGCTACTACGGCCGCTATAATTTCACCGCGCCTAATTGGCCGGACATGTCACCGCTACGGCGGGTTTATGATTCCACCGCACCAAGAAAAGTGGCGGACATGTCACCACTAGTGGGCTGCATGATGGTTACCCGGACGCGAGTAACGATATGATGATGTATGACTGATGTGATGATGCTTGCATGCTATGATAATGTATGTGATGTATTTATGTATGATGCATGTGCATGAATATGGTCCTTATGTAAAGAGTGTACAGGTTATACCCTCATTTCATGACTTACGATTTCCAGATTATGTTTGTTTCAATCGCCTTACATACTCGCACAATGTTCGTACCGACGTCCTTTCTTCGACCGTGTTCATGCCCACAGTCGCGGGGAGACTTCGTGCCGATCCCTAGGAGCCGGGGCTTGATTTGTGAGCACTCCGTCCTCCGGAGGTGCTATTGATTATTCTTTTGGTACATATTTGTATATTCATATTTTGGGCACGACGAGGTCCCGTCCCGTCCATACATCTTTTTAGTACTCTAGTAGAGGCTCGTAGATGCGCATGTGTGGGTAGTATAGTATGATCCCCATGTATATATATATATATATATATATATATATGTGTGTGTGTGTGTGTGTGTGTGTGTGTGTGTGTATGTGTGTGTGTGTATATGTGTATATACTATTCTGATGGCCCAAAGCTTTATGTTTATGAAAATCATTAAGTTTCCAATAATGATATGTTTCCATGGAATTAAGCGCATATATTATGTATGAAAGGTTATGGGTAATGGAACGAGTGGTGTTCGGTGGTTAGTCCTGGACACCCGTCGCGGCCCGTAGTTCGGGTCGTGACAAATTTAGTTCATTCCTTGTCACAAAACAGCCCATACTGACGGCTCAACATCAACATACAAAGTTTCATGAATTTCATCCATTTCTACACACTATTCCCTCCGTTCTAATTCGTTAAACTCTGAATAAACTTGTTAACAATGAAAAGGAACCTTAATCTTACCTCAAGTGTGCATCCACCACGTCCACCCTCTTCTTCTTGGTTGATTTTTAGCTCAAATTGAAGGCAACGTACGTACGACACTTTTCTCTTCATGGGCTTCGGAATTCGGGGCGCGAATTTTGGTAAAAATTAGTTTTTCTCTCTAGGCTCTCCTCTCTCTTTTTCTCCAGAATTTTCTGGGTGTTTTGGTATGAAATATGAGGAGAAAAGGCTGATATTTCATTTAAAAAGGTGGGTAATGGGCCCGACCTGGTTGGGCTCGGGTTCGGCCCACTGACCTTTCTGCCTTAAAACATCCATATCTCCTTATCCCGATGTCTCCTATGAACCCACGACATATGGTTGGAAATATATTTCAATTATCTACAACTTTCATTCTGGGAGTTTTCCCAAATTCCAAACTCATAATGCCGTTTTGGCCCCTCGAAGTCAGATCACCCGAAGACGTTTTCTTATATCATCCTTTTGGAGGGCTTACACTCATTTTTAGCTTATGAGTCCTTCTTACGACTTGCTCAAATTCACATGTACTACCCATATATCTCTTCATATGTCCTTTATAAAATCCCGACATGTGGGTCCCACCTTAACACACGGCCACTTTGGCCTTTTCATGAAAATTTTATTTCAACTTCTAGCCCCTAATTTCCCTTAATATTCCATACCAATAAAATTCATAAACAACTTAGCGCATTAAAACAAAATCGAAGGTCAAAAATCTCAACCTCGCATCCCGAGTAGTCTTGCCCTTAACTTATCGTGGTTAGCCCGGAATGTCCCAATGCACAAAATTCGGGATATAACAAATATAGCGATGATGATAATTCCATAATGAAAATTGGAGGTTACCGACCTTACGTCACTCCGATGTATTTATAGCTTTTATTTGGCTCTCATGCATGCTTTATATATGTATGTATTTTCTCACACCGAGCCGCGCTATAGTCGGCCGGCACGCACCTATCGTGTAACTACCGATCGCTGGTATTACACACCGAGTCCCGAAAGAGCCGGGTACGTTACACACCGAGTCCCGAAAGGGCCGGGTACGTTACACACCGAGTCTCGAAAGGGCCGAATACGTTACACACCAAGTCCCGAAAGGGCGGGGTACGTTACACACCGAGTCCTGAAAAGGCCGGGTACGTTATGATGATGATATTATATATATGTATGTAAGAAAAAGTTTTTTTTTAAGGCTAAGCATGCATGACATCCGCCTTATGAGGCATCCAGATGTACAGGTTATCTCTCATATTCCATGTTACCTTTCATATCTATATTGTTATACCCCGCATTTTGTGCGTATTCGGAAAAATCGGAAATAAGTCGGAATGGTAGGAATTGAGGTTCCAATTGGATTCTACTTAGTGTGCATGTGATGTTTTAGAGACTATTGATGTGGAAATATTGGAAAAGACTAAGGGCAAAATTGGAATTTTGGAAAATGGTTTCATGAATTTCCAAAATGTGGGCTAAGGATTTTGGGCTTGGAAAATTTTAAAAAAAAAATAGGAGGCCAAGCCCAACCCAAGGAGGGTGGCCGACCATGGCTTGGAAAAAATTTAAATCCAAGCCATGTGACATGGTCATGTGCCAAGTAATATTAAAAGGGGCAAAGGTTCATTAATTTTCTAGAAATTTCAAGACAAGAGGAAGAAGGAGAAAACAAGAGAAAAACAAGAACCAAACATAAGGGCCATTCGGCCAAGGTGGTGGAAAATCACCCATCAAAATCTTGTCCCAAAAATTATTTTCTTGTTATATTCCTACTAATTCAAGGTCCCTCTACAACTTGGTATAGTTATTTCGGAAGATAACCCATTGGTTTCGTCGTTTGGATAATTTGGTGGTGTTAAGAAACTTGAAGAGGAAGGTAAGAATTCATCCCTTCTAATTATGTCATGAAAGTTTGTTTGCGTAGTAGTATATGTAAATGAGTAGAAAATATAGAAATATGGAAGTTGGCATGGTGAATGTGTGTGCTTGCATGTGGCCGTGTGTGTGCATGGTTGTGTAGGCAAGGTGGGTTGAATTTTATGTAGTATTCTAGTTGTAGTTGTTGTAGACTCTACATTGAGAATGAAAGTTGAATGAAAATTGATGGAAGTTGTAAATTGAGTGTTGGCCGTGGGATCATGTTATGATGAAATGGGAATGGATTAATGTTGTTTAATATGTTAGTTGTGTTGTTGTGATCCTTGTAGAGTAAATGAAGGCAAAATGGTTTAGGTTGGTGTTGAAATGAAATGTAGGAGGTTATGTCATTTTGGAGTGATTTTATGTCATTGTAATAATAAAGATGTTAAGGTGCAAATTAGGATTATTGTTGATGAATTTGGAAGATGGAATGTGTTATGAATAAGAATGCGAAAAATTAGAAGTGTCGGATGAATTATGGTTTTGGTGGAAAGTTTGTATATTTTGTATATTTTGAGAATATATTGTAGAAATGCTATGAAATGCTTCCGGATTATATTGTAATGATCTTGGTCCGTAATGAATGAGAGCATGTTGATATTGATTTGAAAATGTGAAGTCGGAATGGAAACTATTGCATTATGTTGGAAAGTGGGCTAGTTGTATTATATTGTGTTTTGTTGTAATTGTTGATGTTGTTGGGTTGTTGTTGATTGTTTTGAGCCGAGTTTAATTCTCGGGTGTTATATTTATAGGGAGGTGCCGCCAAAATTTCGGTAGACAATTATTAACCCAAGATTGGGATTTCAAGTCTCATGAATAGTAACGGGTAAAAGTGACCATTTGCGATTTTTGACGAAACGGGATTGGAGTTTTGGAAAGTGTAAAGGGCAAGGAAGGTATGTAAAGTCTTCCCTTCTATTCTTTGGCATGTTCTAAACGTATTAGGCTCGGACGCGAGCCTTAGATATGACTCGTCTCTTGAAACCCGAGATTGAAATTGGCCCCATTTCTTTTAACGCAATTGAATTAGTTTCTTTACAAATTGTCATCAAAGCGACTTATACGTATGTAACCTTCCCAAATGGACTCGGATTGTCCCAAAATTCTCATGAATAATTCCATAAGGTTTATGATCCATAATTTGAGTTCACCACCTCGATTCACCCGAGGTGGGCCCACAGAATCCGAGACCTCTTACTATGGTTTTAATTGATTTATTTCTATACAATGCTTAAAGAAATCTTTTGATCATTGTACCGTTGTCGAATGATAAATATGACGAGTCTGTAATCTATTTTGACATGTGTTATGATCCTAGAAACATGACTCGATGTAAGAAATCGTGCCATCCCCAAAAAGGGCATACATATATATATGAGTGTCGTACGATTTCCTTGAAGTGATATGTCATTTGAATTGTTCCGTATGTTAAAAGACGATCATCCTGAATATTCCGTGAGCCTTGTGATATATTTGTTACGTACGAACAACCTCAAAATTCTGCTTTGACATAATCTGTCACGTCATCCGAAAGGTATGTATTATGATGTATTGTTTGATTTGTCTATTGAGTCCGGACTTACATGCATATGTTTCGCATTACTCGTTCGTGCAAGTCATGATATGTCTTTTCACCGAGCCCGGGCCGGGACATGTTCTCGTGCGCACTTCTTGCATTATTCACCGAGTCCCTCGTACTTGCGGGCGGGACACGTTATCCGTATATGACTATGATATGATGATACGGGGATGGTGGCCGGGGACGGCACATGACTATCATTCACCGAGACCCGCAATAGAGGGCCGGGACACGTTATGTATACATGATATATGATTTTGAGATATGATTCCATATTACCGAGTCCCTTAATAAGGGCGGGACACGTCATCGCACACATGATACATGATTTTTTTATGCATGACTTCACTTACCGAGTCCCTTATCGTATTTCCGGGACACGATACATGTTTGCATGACATTATATGATCGATATGCAATATGTTTTCGAGGTCTCGGACAAGGTATTACCTTTTGTACTTCAGATTCTAACCATAGCTCCGTCTGTTATGTTTCTGTACTCCTGTCTTTGATTATGATTATACTTGTTACCTTTCCGCTTTACATACTCGGTACATTTTCCGTACTGACCCCCTACTCTTCGGGGGCTGCGCTACATGCCCGCAGGTACAGACGCACCGCGTGATACGCCACCAGCGTAGGATACCGTTACTCGTTGTTTGGAGTCGCTCCCCTTGATCCGGAGCTTATACTTTTGGTATATACCTTTGCTGTCATACATTTTGTTCATATGCTTATTTGGGTACGGCGGGGCCCTGTCCCGTCTTCTGATTCTGTTATGTATGTTAGAGGCCCGTAGACATGTTTGTGGGTTGTGGGTTGTCACTGTTCTGGTAAGTAAATGCGAGTCCGCGAATTAAATATTCGAGCTTTACTATGATAGCCCTGACGGCTTCTGTACAGGTTTAAGTATATATATATATTTTCGTGCGATGCATTTTATATCTGTATGAATTTATGTATGTCTAAACGGAATTAGCTGTTTAGTATGCCAGATCGGTCAGGTAGGTACGTATGGGTGTCCAGATAGGACACTAGTCGCGGCCCACGGGGTTTGGGTCGTGACATATATTATGTAGTTATTCATGCCTTACATACTCAGCACATTATTCGTACTGACGTCCCTTATTGTGGACGCTGCGCTCATGCCCGTGCAGGGAGACGGATCGACCCGTAGGTCTTCTATCTACGGATCCTATGTGCACTCCACTTTCTTGGAATCTTCCCTATTTGGTATTGTCCTTATGATCATTTGTATTCCATGTATGGCTCGTAGACGTATGTGTACGGCTAGATGTTTTATAGTTCCACCGGTCATATTATGGTATAATATATTGGTAGCCTTGTCGGCCTTATTTTGAGCTTTGATACTTTACCGTTAGCCTTGCCGGCTTTATGATATACGTTATGATGTGCAATTCTTGTCGGTCCGTATATGAACACATGTGCTAATGATCGGATATTCCTATGTTGGGCCTTTTCAGCGTGCGGTGTGTTGTTTTTGAGTTATGATTTATAATTTTCTCAAAGTAACGAATAAGTCGGCTTGGTTCCCGACCTACGGGTCTCATTCCGTCATACTTGGGAGGGGGTGAAAAGTGGTATCGAGCGTTTCGTCCTAGGGAATGTCTACGAGCCGTGGGAAGAGAGTCTTGTTTATGGGTGTGAGCGCGCCACACTTATAAACAAGATCCGCACGTACATTTAGGAACCATTGACCTTTCTTTCTTATCTTAGATCGTGCCAAAGAGCTAAATCATAGGATATGATGTCCCGATTCTAATCTCAAATGTATTGATCCTTCGATTTTCTTGATTATGCCGTTACGAGGTAATCCTTCCGAGAATTGATGTTAACATCATTTGAAAGGTATGTTTCTTGTTTTATTAATATGGATAGACGTTGATATGAGAACTTGAGCAAGATATTATGGGTATTTGTGATTGCTCTTGTGGGGCATTGATGTGTTATAACTTGGCTACGTTTTGCACGTCTTCGGAACGAGGTAGTAAGAATTATAGAGAAAACTCTGCCGAAATTTTTACAAATTGAATTGTTTGCATGTCTATCGAGAAAGAGTAAAGAGAAAATATGTGTCACACCCTAATTTCTGTTAGGGCGTGATGGGCACCCGACCCTTACTTAGGGTCGAGCGAACCCGCTGACTCTCGTAATACTCATAATCATGCTGGGCCCTCAAATCATGACACAATGCATAATGAAAGCTTTTCGAAGAACAATATGCTTTTCATCTTTCTCAAATCAAATAAAATCTGTAACATATGAAACTCGTAACACAATGCATAATAATACATCGGCTTACATGGCCGCTTACAAATTGACATCTTATACACACGACACTGTCTGCAAAGTCTCTAACATACAACAAACTGTCATAACATAAATACTCTGACTCCACATGACACTACGTGAGAAATGGAGCTCGCCAATCCCGTTGGAACATCTTCTACTAATATCCTCGGACTCGTCCGTATGCACACGCGGCATGAAACGCCCCGTGAAGGAAGGGGGTCCGCACGGAATATGTACGTACCGAGCATGTAAAGCATGAAATACATTATGTGATCATAACCGACGAAGGATTACGAACAAGTATAAGAACCGTAAATACGTAAGACTTGCCGTACGGAACATAAATCATGTCAATATCATATCATCATATCACTATATATATTGTCATGTCGGCCCTCCCGGAATGAGGGACTCGAGTGAAAATAACGAGATCATATAATCATCATCTACGGTCATCATATCGTACAAATATATGCATATATACGGGGTACCCGGCCTCTAGTGAGGGACTCGGTGAAGTAATCATCATATCATCGTGTAATCATGTATGTCATCGATATATATATATATACCGTGCCCGACCTACAGTGAGGGACTCGGCACAGCGTGTCCCCGGCCCTTTCCGGACTCGGTGGATAGAATCATCATATGCCATCCCCGCCATCCCCATATCATCATATATATATATATATATACGTGCCCGGCCCTACAGTGAGGGACTCGGTGAACGATGCGGAATGTGCACGAATACATACCGGCCCGAGACTCGGTGAATGGATGCATTGAGGCATGCACGAGCGAGTAGTAGTGAGAAACCATATGCACATAAATCATTATTACGGACTCAATGGAATAATCAAAGAACTCGTTATATCAAAACCAAGACAATAGTCGAATCAAGTTTCTTAGAATGCCTCTCGGGAACATACCGTATAGAAACTTAGAAATCATAGTTACGTATCAAAATCATTGCGCGAAAATCCTCATTTCGGAAACGGATAAGTAAGTAACCGTGCTCGGGGCCGAATGATAACCACATTAAGTTCTTTCAAAGATCGTCGAACTATACAACGGAAAGTCGCGGGACCCACGGATATGTCAACCCAATCCGGGCCCGCCTATGAAAGTTAAAGTCATTATACGTTATAGAAACTTCTACGAGCGTTTCATAGATACGAGACCATATATGAAAGTTACGGTCGTTCGTAATTCTGAGAATCTTTTACGAATAAAAATCTCTTTATGCAACTTTTGAAATCCAATCTTTCAAAAGACATAAGGACCATATTTCTACTATATTAAGAATACCAATATCATGAAACAGTGAATAGGAACAATCCATGCTCGGATTTTACGAATAGAATTACCCCGAAGCTCAACACATCATAACTTACTTGCGTCTAGGACATGCCAAAAGGAAAGAAGAATAAGCTTTACATACCTCGTCCGCTTCCTAGGCTATTCCGAATTAAGTCTCGGCTTTCCAAAATCTACAATAACGTCATTGGACATCAAACATTAGTCGTAAGCATTGAAGGATTCAATTCCAAACCATTACTTTTTCTATAGAAATTTGGGCAGCATTTCCCCTATAAGTTCATCGACCCCGAGAATTCAACTCGGCTAGATCTTCAACAACAATACCAACAATCATGTAAACAACATCGATAATTAATTTCAACCGCATTCCAACATTAATAACTCCTTCCTACATAATTCGCCAACATTCCATTTTCGTTCAATTCAACTTTCTACATTCAAGGCAACATCAATGCTCGCATATTCAATTACTAATCCGAGACCACTCAAACAAGTTTCAAGAACGCTTCCAACAATCCATACAATATTCAAACAATCCAAACAATGCACCATGGAACCCGATACCTTCCAACTTCCATAGGAACCACAACAACACATTTCTTTCTTCAAAATTCACAAACTACACCGACAAACCACACTTTAACAACATTATTATCATAATTACAAGAAGCTATATTTGATTCAAATTGGCTTCCAAAAAAAATAGCCCGCACACGACTTTAGCTTCAACTTAATTCATTAGTTCTTCATTTTGTTCATCATAAAATTCACAACAGCATCAACCAAATCCTAAACAAAATTTGTTCGTCATACCTACACCAAGCACACACACTCGGCCAAGACCACACTCCACGGCTCAACTTCCACACACACAATTTCATGAGTTTCATTCATTTCCACATTCCACAACATGCACAAACCATGCATAACATATAAAAATAAGGATTAAGTCTTACCTCTTCCATCCCACTTCTTTCTCGGCTAGAGATGTTCATAGCAACAACAAACGATTTTCTTGTTCCAACAACTACCCCACGTTAACAAGGTCCTTTCAATTAGTAGGAAAGCTAGGAGAAAAGAATTTTTCTTGATCAAATTTTTAAGGACCAATTTCGGCCAAGGTGTAGCCGAATGGTCTCTCTCCCCCTTTCTCCATGGTTCTTGAAATTTCTAAGGTGATCATATGACGAAGATGATCAATCAATCATCTTTTATAAGCTTATGTTATACATCCAAGTGGCCCATGGCCCACTAGTCATGTGCACGGCCACATGGCCATTTTTTCATGAATTTTAAGTCTCCAAAACTTCACTTTTGGCCCCAAATTTTCATGAAATGTCTAACTTTTCATAATTCACTTTTAACCCCAAATTCCTTAATATTCCATACTAATAAAATCATAAGCATCTTATGCCTTAAAACGAAGGCGGAGGGTAGACTTGTTCTTAACTTGTCGCAACCAACTTAAAATATTCCGACGTACCAAATATGGGATATAACATCCTTCCCCCCTTTAGAACATTCGTCCTCGAATGCTCAACTAGTCGTATGGGGTCTTAAGGATCTCAGGGGCTTCCTTTACTACCATAGCACGCAATCTCTTCTGCCAATCATATTTCTTTTTCGTCTCCTCTTACCTTACGAATAATGTAATAAGGTCCAATATATCTCGGGTTAAACTTTTCCTTCTTGTAATTCCTTTTACTCAACTTGTAACATTCTAGACACATTATCTTGTGTCACTTCTTAATCTTTAACTCAAACCCTTCCATTGTCCCTTTGCTCAGATCTTGCTCTCAACTTTCCTGTCGCACACGATGTTGCAACCTTTACGCGAATATACAAAGGTGCTCAAACTAACCCAAAATTCCTTAGCGCGGCTTCACTAATCCTTATGTGTTACTTCACCTCCGTCTCTCTTATCTCACAACCGGTATTGGGATAGATCTGTGGTTCAACCATAGCCTTGTCCTGTTTGTCCTCAGTACTAATTCTATCTCAGTAATTTAGATTAAACCATCTTCACATCTTTCCTTAATGTACCCAAAATATTATCACCGTATTGTCATTACTGAATCCAAACTTTTCTCATTAGATATTCGCTTGGTCTCATCCCTAGCATATAAATATTAATAAGCAGCATAACTACCCTTGTACGACCTGTACAAAGTATATTTAATCTTAATCACGATCTTTTCTTCTCCTGGTTCATTCTACTCTATATGTCTTGTTCATACTGGAACCCGCTCGCCTTATCTTGTCATACTCCTTTCCCTTCCTTTATTCACTCCTTTGATCTGCTCACTTCCTACTGTAGGAGGTTTTCTATTTTTCTCCCTTACTACTTATAGGTCGCAGTACCATTAGCGAACAACTCTATCGCCCACATCTTAGCCTCTAATCCAGCATAGCAGTGTTATCTTTCACAATGTCTCCGTAAGTTACTCGTTACCATTCCCTTGTCGTACTTTCTCTTTTTTTTTTTTTTTTTTTTTTTTTGTAATTATCCACTTTCCAATGTCATATCATTCACGGCCTTTACAAATGATTCCCAACACTAGCTCAATTGTCATCCTAACATTTACCCCTTTATTGCTGGCTTAGATCTTTACTAACTTGTCTCAGGAAGGAATCTTACTTGTAGCCCAAGCATCCGTATTCAAGATATTACAGTGTCGATTGTCTTTATCTTACACTTGCATCTCTCTCACTCGCTTCCCCCTTTTAGGGGTGTACTTATACCATTACCCGATTATGCTTTGCCCTATGTTCGTGTTTCCAATTTCAATTACGCGGCACTTTTATTCCGGCATTTTTGATCCCCTCGCCCTTCATTCACTCACTTTCTTTCTTTTTCCAAATGTTATTGTGTTAGTACTTTCCAAGCTCATCCTATAGTGAAAACAACATCGGCTTGTCCCGTGACATTTGTGCCGTTTATTTTTCCTTTTCACTTGTCTCAGGAAGGAATCTTACTTGTAGCCCAAGCATCCGTATTCAAGATATTGCAGTGTCGATTGTCTTTATCTTACACTTGCATCTCTCTCACTCGCTTCCCCCTTTTAGGGGTGTACTTATACCATTACCCGATTATGCTTTGCCCTATGTCCGTGTTTCCAATTTCAATTAGGCGGCACTTTTATTCCGGCATTTTTGATCCCTCGCCCTTCATTCACTCACTTTCTTTCTTTTTCCAAATATTATTGTGTTAGTACTTTCCAAGCTCATCCTATAGTGAAAACAACATCGGCTTGTCCCGTGACATTTGTGCCGTTTATTTTTCCTTTTCACTTGAACTTCATCACCCTGTCCGATTAATACCTTCCATATGCTGTCACGTGGGTTGCCGGAATACGCGCATCCGCTGATATAGCCATGTACGGGGTGTCAGGTGCACCTATATATACATACACATAGTTGCTAGCATCTTGTTCACAGAATATTCCCAATCGCCACACAAACTCGTTTTCATTCTAGAGCTGTGATATACCTTTTTCCTCTTCTCTGGTTTAGTCTGCCTCGTCCTATGTGGCCTCTTAAGATTTCCACTCACTCTGTATACTCTAATTTCCCTTGGGCTACCCCTGTGTCTGATTTTGTAGAACTTTTGGTATACTTCCCAGGGGGTCACCCATCCCAAAATTTCTCTCGCTCCAGCACGCTTAACTTCGGAACTCTGATGAAATACGATGCCTTAATGCCGATATGATCGCGTCCACTTCATCGCATGACTTTCAACACATAATCTGGAGTAAGTGGAAGCCTTTACATATTTTGACACGCTCTCATTGCACAATTACTATTTTAGCCCTCCTTTGGCCCTTAGTATTCGGCTTTCACCTGTGGATGTGACTGCTTTTCGTCCTGAACTTCCAGATCCCCGATGGCGATGAACTCACTTTGATCGTCATTACTTATAAATACTTGGTTATCGGCCTTTAGATTTCTGCTCTCATTTTTTCTCGTTCCTTACCCTCTCTATAACCGAGTCTTTCACAGTCCCGTCACTATAGTGCTCGTATCCTTGGCTACACATGTCATGGTTTATTACTACACTGTTATCTCGCTCCCTTCTTATTTCCTTCTTCCAATTACTCTTTCTTTCCTTACACTCGCTATCATTTCCGTCATTATATAACCTTTAATGTAGCACTTTTTAACCCTTTACCCTTTCTGATCAACTTTATCCTTAATATCTCACGAGCTGTCTTATCGATATATCCATATCCATCACAATCTTTTCTTCTGTACTCTTGTCTTAACCATACTACTACTTTTTTTAATTATAAGCTCGTCATAATTCAACCCTGCTTATCAATTCAGTCGGTACCTTAAATAGCACTCCATCAAGGTTTGCCAGCCTTTTCTAAATCATCTCTTAGCATCACAAGCCCTTTCCAATTTCTTTTTACCATATCGATATCGACCTTCTAATTATTCTTATCCTCAATTTAGCAATTAACTTCTTTCTCGATGTCGGTAATCTTGTTAGCTTAGCCGCATCTCACCATCACTATCGGCACGACCTTTTCAAGTCGTATTACAAACCTATATCTCATTCTCTTTTTATTTCTGGGAAAATTTCGGCAGAGTTTCCTCTATATTTCTTACTATCTCAAAACCTGCACGCAGGAAATACCAACAGTGCCTCACAGGGCCAACACATATATGCATATCATATCATATCACAGCCTCACAGGGTTCCCAATATCGACAACAGTACGATAATGATGAACATACCTCGTATGCCCAACTCAAACTGTACCTGTTACACTTTCTTGTTTACTTTCCCTTTTAATCTTCAACTTGTATTTCAATCGTACTTCAATATCTTACCTGACACATATCTTTCATACCTTTGCTTACCTTCGTGTTTTGTAACTTCCAATATCGCTAGTCACTTCCTTCGGTCGCTGCCCTTCTTCCGCTGAAATCAAAGGTTAGCATCAGAAGTCTCACTCCCTATGACTTGGCTCTATGGCACGATCTCATATGTGAAAGAAGAGTAACCACCCTAGATGCCCCGTAGCCTCCTGTTTATAGATGTGGCGCGCTTCACGGCATAAACGGACTCCGGACACGACTTTGCGAGACAACCCCTAGGACGAACGCTGCGATACCAATTTGTCACACCCAATTACGTTGGGGCGTGATGGGCACCCGACCCTTACTTAGGGTCGAGCGAACCCGCTGACTCTCGTAATACTCATAATCATCTTTGGGCCCTCAAATCATGACACAATGCATAATGAAAGCTTTTCGAAGAACAATATGCTTTTCATCTTTCTCAAATCAAATAAAATCGTAACATATGAAACTCGTAACACAATGCATAATAATACATCGTACATACGGCGCTACAAACCGACATCTTATACACACGACAACATCTCCGCAAAGTCTCTAACATACAACAAACTCGTCATAACATAAATACTACGACTCGGCAAACACTCCGGAGGAAATGGAGCTCGCCAATCCCGGCTGGAACATCTTCTACTAATATCCTCGACTCATCCGTATGTACCGCGCGGCATGAAACGCGCCCGAAGAAAAGGGGTCGTACGGAATATGTACTGAGCATGTAAAGCATGAAATACATTAGACAGGATCATAACCGGACGAAGGATTACAGAACAAGTATAAGAACCGTAAATACGTAAGACTTGCCTCTGGAACATAGTTCATGCATGTCAATATCATATCATCATATCACTATATATATACCTACCGTACCCGGCCCTCCAGTGAGGGACTCGGTGAATGAGATCATATAATCATCATGCATGGTCATCATATAGTCACAAATATATGCATATATACCGTACCCGGCCCTCTAGTGAGGGACTCGGTGAAGTAATCATCATATCATCGTGTCATCATATGCATCATGTCATCATATATATATATATACCGTACCCGGCCCTCTAGTGAGGGACTCGGTGAATAGCGTACCCGGCCCTTTCCGGACTCGGTGGATAGAATCATCATATGCCATCCTGGCCGCCATCCCCATATCATCATATATATATATATATACCTTACCCGGCCCTCTAGTGAGGGACTCGGTGAACAATGCAGTAGAGTGTGCACGAATACATACCCGGCCCGAGACTCGGTGAATGGATGCATTGAGGCATGCACGAGCAGAGTAGTGAGAAACCATATGCACATAAATCATCATTACAGACTCAATGGAATAATCAAAGCGAACTGTTATATCAAAACCAAGACAATAGTCGAATCAAGTTTCTTCCGAATGCCTCTCGGGAACATACCAGATAGAAACTTAGAAATCATAGTTACGTATCAAAATCATATGCGCGAAAATCCTCATTTCAGACTTAACAGATAAGTAAGTAACCGTACTCGGGGGCCAGAATGATAACCACATTAAGTTCTTTCAAAGATCGTCAGAACTATACAACGGAAAGTCGCGGGACCCACGGACGAGCGTCAAACCAATCCGGGCCCGCCTATGAAAGTTAAAGTCATTATACGTTATAGAAACTTCTACGAGCGTTTCATAGCAATCTGAGACCATATATGAAAGTTACGGTCGTTCGTAGTTACAGAATCTTTTACGAATAAAATCTCTTTATGCAACTTTTGAAATCCAATCTTTCAAAAGACATAAGGGCCATATTTCTACTATATTAAGAATACCAATATCATGAGGTGAATAGGAATCGCAACCATGCTCGGATTTTACGAATAGAATTACCCCCGAAGCTCATAACACATCATAACTTACTTGCGTCTAGGACATGCCAAAAGGAAAGAAGAATAAGCTTTACATACCTCGTCCGCTTCCTAGGCTATTCCGAATTAAGTCTCGGCTTCCCAAAATCTACAATAACGTCATTGGACATCAAACATTAGTCGTAAGCATTGAAGGACTCAATTCCAAGCCATCATTTTATCTACAGAAATTTGGGCAGCATTTCCCCTATAAATTCATCAACCCCGAGAATTCAACTCGGCCAAAATCATCAACAACAATACCAACAATCATGTAAACAACATCGATAATTAATTTCAACCGCATTCCAACATTAATAACTCCTTCCTACATAATTCGCCAACATTCCATTTTCGTTCAATTCAACTTTCTACATTCAAGGCAACATCAATGCTCGCATATTCAATTACTAATCCGAGACCACTCAAACAAGTTTCAAGAACAGCTTCCAACAATCCATACAATATTCAAACAATCCAAACAATGCACCATGGAACCCGATACCTTCCAACTTCCATAGGAACCACAACAACACATTTCTTTCTTCAAAATTCACAAACTACACCGACAAACCACACTTTAACAACATTATTATCATAATTACAAGAAACTATATTTGATTCAAATTGGCTTCCAAAAAAAACAGCCCGCACACAACTTTAGCTGCAACTTAAATCATTAGTTCTTCAATTTGTTCATCATAAAATTCACAACAGCATCAACCAAATCCTAAACAAAATTTGTTCGTCATACCTACACCAAGCACACACACTAGGCCAAGACCACACTCCGCGGCTCAACTTCCACACACACAATTTTATGAGTTTCATTCATTTCCACATTCCACAACATGCACAAACCATGCATAACATATAAAAATAAGGATTAAGTCTTACCTCTTCCATCCCACTTCTTTCTCGGCTAGAGTTGTTCATAGCAACAACAAACGATTTTCTTGTTCCAACAACTACCCCACGTTAACGAGGGCCTTTCAATTAGTAGGAAAGCTAGGAGAAAAGAATTTTTCTTGTTCAAATTTTTAAGGACCAATTTCGGCCAAGGTGTAGCCGAATGGTCTCTCTCCCCCTTTCTCCATGGTCCTTGAAATTTCTAAGGTGATCATATGATGAAGATGATCAATCAATCATATTTTATAAGCTTATGTTATACATCCAAGTGGCCCATGGCCCACTAGTCATGTGCACGGCCACATGGCCATTTTTTCATGAATTTTAAGTCTCCAAAACTTCACTTTTGGCCCCAAATTTTCATGAAATGTCTAACTTTCCATAATTCACTTTTAACCCCAAATTCCTTAATATTCCATACTAATAAAATCATAAGCATCTTATGCCTTAAAACGAAGGCGGAGGGTAGACTTGTTCTTAACTTGTCGCAACCAACTTAAAATATTACGACGTACCAAATATGGGATATAACATCCTTCCCCCCTTTAGAACATTCATCCTTGAATGTTCAACTAGTCGTATGGGGTCTTAAGGATCTCAGGGGCTTCCTTTACTACCATAGCACGCAATCTCTCTTACGCAATCATATTTTTTTCCCGTCTCTGCTCTTACTTACGAATAATGTAATAAGGTCCAATATATCTCGGGTTAAACTTTTCCTTCTTGTAATTCCTTTTACTCAACTTGTAACATTCTAGACACATTATCTCGTGTCACTTCTTAATCTTTAACTCAACC
>NW_026725603.1:0-61684 GCF_029784015.1 Lycium ferocissimum
TCTGGCATGCTCCCACCTCTCATACCATAAGACCGCTATATCACGAAGCCTGAAAGTTGCTAACTCTGTTGCCTCGATCTCGGTAGCATGCATGACCCAAAAAATACGGTGAAGCTTATTGACGAAGTTTTGCGGATCCTCATCCCGCTTAACCCCTGAGTGCTCTGGGGGGTCAAGTGCTAAGAACTCACGAACCCTCGAACTGTTGGACCCATCAGTGGTCACTATTCCAGCAGGTGCTCTCGGCTGTCTCTGTGTTGCCACAAGCTGAGTCAATAAGTGCACCGCACTCCTAAGATCCTGGTTTGTCGGTGCGGGAGGGGGTACTGGAGGTACTGCCTCCCTCGGGAGCTCCTCGAGCAGTGGAGTCGTCGATGATGGCTGGGATAGGGTCTCACCCTGGCCCTCAGACTGGGCCTCAACTGTCGGGTGTGCCCTACTGTTCCCCTCACCAGCTGCCGTATCACCTCTCCGGCTAGCTACAGCCTTCCTAGTCACCGGCATAGCTGTGTACAAATATGGAAGGGTAAGTTTAACTCAAATCTCCTATGACTTGGCTCTACAACACGATTTAGATCTGGAAGAAAGGTAACCAATTCCTAAATGCCCTGTAGCTTCCTGTTTATATGATGTGGTGCACAACACATCTATAAATAAGACTCTACTAGACACGGCTTGTAGACTCCCTAGGACAGACCTGCTCTGTCACCAAGTTTGTCACGCCCCAAATCTGGAGTGGCGTGATCGGCTCCCGATGCCAAACTAGGCCTGACTGAACCACTCTAAATCTGAAACTCCAGGGGAAGTAACCCACACCTTAAACCTATAAGTCCTACCGCACATATATATATATATATATATATATATATATATATATATATATATATATATATATATATATATATATATATATATATATATCGTCGAACTGGCACGCACACAAGAAAAATATATATGTGCAATTGAGCAAGCCGACGAGGCTGCTATGATTGTACCAAGCCAACATTATCCAAAAATACATATACAGGCCGATAAGGATATCACACAGACACACTACACACAGGACTCGTCTACAAGTCTCTAGGGAAAGTATGACTGTACCATGGTTGGGACAGGGCCTCGACCCCATACAGTCTGTAATCAAAAGGGAGAGACTCCAAAGACCTGGCAACTCCGAACAAAAAGGGAGCTCACCAATTAGCTGATATCACATCTTGCCTACTGGGGAGGTCTATTAATCTGTCTATCTATACCTGCAGGCATGAATGCAGCACCCCCGGCAAAAAAGGACATCAGTATTAAATAATGTATCGAGTATGTAAGGCAAACGATAACTGAAATTGAACTGGAAGTAATACAAACTGGAGGCCAAATTCCCCAAATATCCCTCTGATCTGTCTCAAATGAAATGCAATACAATAGTATCATATATCTCACTGACCAAGTGGTCAGGCAAATGTAAATTCTCACTGACCCGTCGGCCAGGCAAAATAATAATGTCTCACTAACCAAGTGGTCAGGCTAAATAAAATGTCTCACTGACCAGTAGGCCAGGCATATCTGTCTCACTGACTCAGTGGCCAGGCTAAGGAAAATATATGTATATCAAGTATGTGCTGAGAAATACCGATATTGTAACCTGTCTCTTTATGAACTCAAGGACATAGGAAGGGGATATGGCCGCTCGAAAGAATAACATAGCACTCGTAAACTATGCAACAATATGAAAAGCTCTACTTTGAAAAATCTCTAGTCTTAAGGTTCATTACGCTCTTACCATATATGGAATCATGCCAAGAAAGGAAGGAATAGCCTTAACATACCTGGGAGCTTACTTCTTGACCATCCTACCTCCTGTCTTGCGATCTACTTGAGATCATTCATAGTCTCATAATCTACCTATAAAACCATTCATACTATTGGTAGGCTTATCGTCATATGCTTGTCTTAAGCCTTCAAATAAAATCCTTTTAGAATCTGCCGAAATTCGGGCAGCATCTCCTCTGTTTATATCCCTAGCTCGAAATCACAATACTAACAAAACAACAACAATAGCCACACTAATATCAACCAAATCATCATCAATACCAATATTCTTAATAAAACATCCCACACAATGTTTACCTGATTTCTCAATCAACTACTTCATTATATGACTATTTAATAGCTCTATCTTCGTAAGTAAACCTAAATCAATATACACAAGGGGAGATTCATACCTTGTTCTCATTAGAACTGCAATATTTTCAATATTCACCTTGGATCTAAGCCAAGATCCACAGCAATATGATACTATAATCACAACTATATGCTGTCCAAACCTAAATCCTGAAATTTCACTTGATTGGAGCTACAATTTTATGGGTGAAAGTTGAGAGAATGTTCCAGAGGGTTAGGGATAGGTTTGAGGGGTGAATGAGTGAAAATAAGGGCTAAATCCCCTTTTTATCTTGTTTGGGAGTCGGTTTGCATCGACTTAAATTTTGCCTGTGCATTTGTACAGAGTTGCACAGTGCTTCTCTGCGCGTTCGCGCAGGGTTAATCCATGCTCTGACAGTCCGTCTTGAATAATGTTTGATTTGGATGTCGGATCGACGCGCGGTTTGTTGCGTTGGAAACTAGGCTTCCTGAACTTCAATTTAGGCTTTTATTTCACTTTAAAACTCCTGATATACTAGGAGATATTCCTTTCTCAAGTTAGACCAAAATTATCATACGAAACCTTGCCCATCCTTTCTCCAAAGTTCCAACAAGATTAGTTTCCTTAATTCACTTGTTTCCCAATCCTTCCATGACCTATTACATGAACTTAAACCCTCATAACCATAAGATAGGTGCATATAATCTCATATATCCTAGAAAATAATTCCAGTGTCTACAATTGAATAATTAACACCTAACGAATCTCAACGTACAAAACTACGAGATGTAACATCATGAACTTCATTTGGGACCATATCGTTTGTCGGTTCGACATTCCAACCGAGATATCTTGCTATAACGGTCGTCAATTCATTGGGAATAAGGTTAATGACTTCCTCGAAGGACTGAAGATCAAGAATATTTTATCAACTCTGTATCACCCAAGTGCAAATGAACAGATGGAGTCAACAAATAAAACCATAATCCAAAATCTGAGCAAGTGGTTGGAGTCGTCAAAGCACAAGTGGAAGGAAGTTTTGTCGGAAGTATTATGGGCCTATAGAACCACGTCAAAGTCAAGTACGGGAGAAATGCTATTTTTACTGGATTATGGGGCTGAGTCTTTAATTCCTGTAGAAGTTGGTGAACCGAGCTTGAGGTTCCGGTATGCAACGAACGAGTCAAATGAAGAGGCTATTACCGTAAAGCTTAACTTAACGGGCGAATTACGCGAGAATGCGCTGGTCCGTTTAGCAGCCCATAAGCAGCGGATGGGAAGATATTACAATCGAAGGACGAACCTTCGGCATTTCCAAGTTGGGGACTTCGACTTCGGAAGATTACCCTGCACACTAAGAATTCTAATGAAGGAAAATTAGGATCAAACTGGAAAGGACCGTATAAGATAACCGGAATAACTGGCAAAGAATCATATCAATTGGAAATCGGAGACGGCCAAAAGCTGTACAACAACTGGAACGTAGCACACTTAAAGAAATACTATTGCTAAGGTACGATCTGGTAACCCTTTATGAATTTCGATAATTCTCACCTTTCTTCTGTGTAGGGTCAAATTTGAAGGTCTTAGAATTAGGTCTGAAAACAGGTGTTGTACTCGTTTCCTTAGCTCGATTTTATCCCTAAGTGGGTTTTCCGATGAGGTTTTTAACGAGACAACAAGTACAACGTGTTACCTCAGTTTCGAAGAATGAGGCTAAGTGCCATGAACTCAAAAACCAGCTAGCATTAGGGACTGGATATTCAACAACATCATTTTCATGTAGTGTTTCCCCGTTCATGCTTCACGAACAAATACTAGGGGACTATGATATCATATTCGGAATCAACAAGACCGGTAAAAAGCTCAAAGAAGCAAAGTAAGAAACGAAGTCAACATCGAAACAATTTTTGTTTTCTTTGGGATTTAACCGACCTTCTGTATTAGGTCTCACGTGTAAGGTCAAATGATCGAATGAATCGTGCCCAGATAGTGTTGCTATGATAAGAGCGTGGCGGGTCGGATGAAGTCCTTAGTTTTTGTACGAAACAAATATTTGAAATGCGAAGAGAAATACTTTTGAAAAGAACGTTTCAAATATGCTCTTTTATAAATGATACCCTCGACTGGGGACTGTTGTCACAAAATCGACATAGGCACTAAGGCTATAATTAACCGAGCCCAATTTACAAAGAATTCAAATAGTCAGAAGAGGGTCGAGTAATTAAAGGCCTCGATTGAAATGCCCGAGGTGATTCAGAGACGTCCGAATTCACAAAGCATAAAAAGGCTCCCGCGGACAAGCCGTCAATAAGTCTTCGGTCAAACAAGAACCGGATAAAGTAAAGCCCACAACTCATAAGTAAAGTTGGTTCGATTTTCTACGAGAAAAATTGTTAAAGGCTTAAGGTCGAATCTCAGCCATCTTTTACGAAGCAAACATCAATACGAAACAATATCTTAAAGTATACCTGACTTAAAGATCGCAGAAAATACTAGCAAAAGGAAATTTCATATATCGCATAATGGGCCGAAGCTTTACACTTGTGATTTTCACAAAGATCAAAAACAAAAAATAAAAAAGTTTCTACAAGCCCTATTAATTACTCCGTCGAAGAAGAACCCGAGGCATCAGAGCCGGACCCTTCAGGGTCTTCCTCGAAGCTATCTTCGAGTGCTTTCCTAGCCCTATCCTCGATCATCTTTGCATCGAGTATATGAGCAGGAATATCTTCAATACCCCGTTGAACCGTATCAAGTGTAGACCTTCGAGACTTCCAACTCTCGTGTTCTACTAAAAGGGTAGAACGAGCCTCGGTAGCCTTAGTTTCTTTATAGGCTTCCTCCAGGTCAGCCTAAGCTTTATTTAATTTCTCCTCTAATTCAGACTTCATATTAGTAAGAGTGACCCGAACCTCGTTCGAAGATACCAGCTCGGCCTGAAGTGTATCATTGGCTCGGACAACGGCTTCGAGTTCTTTCTTGAGTTCATCATTGATCCAAGCTAGAGTCTCGGCCTTTTCTTCCATAAACTTCAACTTGTCTTTCTCCGTGGCCCTCTCAGATTCAAGCTACCTGAACTTCTCATCAATTTTTGCAGCCTCGCCTTTAACTAAATCAAACCCCTCCCTTAATTGGGCGATGGTAGCTTCAAACTCACCAAGTTTGGTGGCATTTTCGGCATTCTCTCGGCTGAGAAGTTTGTTGTCCCTTTCCAGGACTTTTCTTTTTTTTGACTATGTCATCGAGCTCAGTTTTCAACCGGAGATTCTCTCTTTTGACTGCTTCGAGCCCGGATTGGAGAGTTGGAGGAGCAACGACCTAGCTCAGTTGATCTTCTTTTTGTTGCAAGAGAAGTTTGAACTTCTCCGTCTCTCGGCCCTAAGCATCTAACTGGGCCCGTAGGTTATCTATCTCATGCTGGGCTCAGAGGAAACCTTCATTCACAAGCACAAAACTCTACAAGAATAAAATAAACAAGGATAAGAAATCAGCAAACGGTGAAAGTTACATCGGATAAGTTTAAACTTATTAGAAGGGGTAGGTAAGAATGCTTACTCGGTTGTCGGCATGCATACCCTCATTTAAAAGGCACTGCCACGAGAGTCTTTCCATCATCTCTTTGTCCAAATCTGAAACGAGAGGTCTTAGATAACTGGCAACCTCGAGGGGGCGAGATAAAAAACTGCAGTCCTCAGGGACGGTGACCATGGTCAACCTAGTCCTCATAGGCTCTACACTTGGAGCTGAAAAAATATCTACAAGTCTAGATCTCGAACTTGACTTAGTAGACCGGCTAGCAATCCTCATTGCTCGTGGAATAGAGAAGTGGCCAAACCCCGAGGCTTCAGGAGGGTATTGAAAAACGTCTATTCTCCTGTTCAAAGATGAGGATTTCTTTCACCAAAGGCACCACCCCCGTGACACACCGTATATATCAAACACATCGGATGGAAGTTGTCTTATATATATATACTTGAAGGTAAAACGGAGAAAAAGGGCCCTTGACACAATATTTTCTTCTCGGGACCTCTATCGGAGTTGAGGGCAGTTGGTGATACTCGCAATCCAAATAACGTTTATAAGGCCGTGACTTTCCTCGCATTATATCAAACACAATATATATGTGGTTCTAACAAGGCCGCATTCCAAATTTATATTTGTAAAAATTTACGGAAGTTTCCTTTGTTTTACCGACTATCCAAAATAACCCCGCACGTAAAAATACCAACAAAGGCCACACAGGGCCAACAAAACAACATATATACATATGTGGGCCGACAAGGCTGCCACGGCGAATGGAATCGCCCAAACACAACATATACAAACACAACTGTACGGAAGTAGGCACAACCCACAAACATGTCCACAGACCTCTAAACAGAACGTAACAAGAATCATATGACGGGACAGGGCCCCGCCGTACCCCTGAACAAATATGTACAATGCAACGAACGAATATATACCAAAAGTAGGCTCCGAAATAAGGGGAGCACTTCAAATAGCAGAAGAGGGTGTCCTAAACCGGTGGATCACCAAGCTGTGCGTCTGTACCTGCGGGCATGAAACGCAGCCCCCCCCCCCCCGAAGAAAGGGGGTCAGTACGGAATATGTACTGAGCATGTAAAGCAGGAAATACAATAGGTAGAGTCGTACTTTAAATAAGGAGTAGGAGCCATGGATACAGTAACCAGAAACCACAAAACTTACCTTCATAACATAATTCATACATGTTCATATCATATACCAATCAGACAATCATTCTGCACATGCGTATACATATAGCGTGTCCCGGCCCTCTAGCGAGAGACTCGGTAAGTAAGATCATATCATCATCCCATATATACATACATATAGCGTGTCCCGCCCCTCTAGCGAGGGACTCGGTGTATAGCGTGTCCCGCCCTCTAGCCGAGGGTCTCGGTGTATAGAATCATGTCATCATCATATCATCATATACATAGCGTGTCCCGGCCCTCGTGAGGGTCTCGGTGTATAGAATCATCAATCATCTATTATCACATATCATATCAGACTTCGGAACCCATGGTTACGTACCAAAATCATATGCATAGAAATCTTCATTTCAAGCTCGACAACGCTTAAGTAATCATGCTCGGGGGTTGAAATCATAGCCACATGAAGTTCTTTTAAAAATAGGTCGTTGGAATCAAACATAGAAAAGTCGCGGGACCCACGGACGAGCGTCAACCCAATCCGGGCCCGCCCGTGAAATCTACGGTCATCATATGTTATCGAATCATTATTATAAACTCAAAAGACAAGTAATCGACCGTACTTGAAATCGGGATAATAGTCACATCAAGTTTTCCTCCGAACGTCACTCGGGAACAGATCAAATAAATTTTTTGAAATCATAGTTACGTATAAAAATCATATGCATAAAATCATTGTCATAATCCAAAAGATAAGTAAAGTAGTCATATTTGAAATCGGAATAATAATTACAACGTTTCCTTTTAAAAGTTATCGAGATTACATAAAAGGGCGTCGCGGGACCCACGGACGGTATAGACCCGAGCCGGGTCCGCCTATGAAAAACATACTCATTCTATATCATACAAACTCCTACGAAAATTTCAAAGCAATCCGAGCTTTTCGAGAAAGTTATGGGCGTTTGTAGTTTTAGAATCGTTAAAGAATAGATTCTTTCCAAAAAAAATCAGCTTTCACATAACCTTTGCAACTTATGAATTCCAAGGATATAAGGATCAATCTTATGGCATATTAGCACAAGAATACCAAGGAACAAATGCGAATCATAGACAAGCTCGGATTGCGAGAATAGAGTTTCCTAGAGGCTCGTATCATAGCCTATTTTAACTAAGGCATGCCAAAAGAAAAGGTTACTTTACATACCTCAAACGCTCTCCAATATAATCCGAACTCAAGCTAAATCCAACCTACGATTCGGGCTGCCCAATGTCTACAAACATGTCATAAAATGCCAAACATTAGCTAAAGACTTTTTGGGCATTAAATTCCAATTTCGCCCTTAATTCTATAGAAATTTGGGCAGCATTTCCCCTGTAAATAGGCTACCCCGAGAATTTAACTCGGCCAAATCAATCAACAACAACAACAATAACCAACCTAGCAACATCAACAACCAATCCGAAAGCAATACAACAATAATAGCTTTATTTTCCATCATTCAACAACATTCATAAATTCGATTCGACGACTTACCTTCAAGCCAAGATCGACGCTTATACATTCACATACTAACCCGAACCCATACCAACAATATTTAAAGACATTCTAAGCAATTCATACAACATTTCCAACAACCCAAATTTTTCTCCAATTGGCCGAAAACATGCCCCTAACCCGAGAACCTCCCTTAAACCATTCCTCATTTTCAAATCATGATTTGTATCCACAATTCACATTCTAACAATGCTATTATCATTAATATACAATTTACATTAAATGTACAAAAATCTCCAAATCAGTCCGCCACAATCACAATATCAATTTGAGCCACTAAACATTCATTTCCAACATAGAATTCATAGCGACGACGACTAAAACATTAAGCGACGTTAATTCAATTGTCATACAATAATGGCCTACATTCGGCCATAACCTCCCACCAACATACAAAGATGATTTTTATTCATTCTTCACCCTACAATGATCATAACAATGCTAACTAAGCTTTAATTCATAGTTTCAACACAACACACACACACACCCACTTGCACGGAGAACACCCACACACACAACTCATATCCAACATAATATTTTTCATGATATTCATCCAATTTAACATACTACAACAAGCATACAACCTTCACAATACATAAAACATAATGAATTCTTACCTTTCTTCTTCAACTTTCCAATAGCCTAGGGTTTCCAAAAGATGAAAAATAATGGATTGATCGCTCCAACGATGCTTCCACGCTACTTAGGGACCTCAAAATAATGGGTTTACATCAATGGAATAATTTTAGAAGGACAAGAAATGGAAGTTGGTTTTTTTTTTTTTTTTTCTTGGCCGAGAGCATCCTCAATGGTGTTCTTCAATCTTCTTTTTTTTTCTAAGTGTAAGAATGAATGGAATGACTAGTGGTCATCTTTTAAACTTAAATGAAATTGTACAATTCCCTTGGCCCACATTAATGTGTTGTCCCAATTAAAATTGACACAAAATGTGTGTGGGACCAATTCCACTCACACGGCTAACATGGAAATTGTGGATGATTTTCAACTTCCAATTTTATCACTTTTGGTCCCAAATTCTCTTAATTGTTCCATACCAACAAATTCATGCACAACTTATATCTCAAAATAAAATCGAAGGTCAAAAATCCCGACTTTGCATCCCGAATAGTTTTGTCCTTAACTTATCATAATTAGTCCGGATTGTTCCAATGTACAAAAATACGGGTTCTAACATCCTCCCCCTTAAGAACATTCGTCCTCGAATGTTAGATTAACCTTACGGGTCATACAAACCATTTGGGGGAGTTTCCTTTTCAACTATCACAACAATACATTCATTTATCAAACAATTTATCAAACAACATAGTCAAGTAAAGAATTTGGATTACCTTAGGCTCGAAAATAAGTGAGGATACTTCTTTTTCATCGTTCTCTCCCCCCCCCCCCCCCCCTTTAGGGGTGTGCTTATATCATTACCTGATCATTTGCCTTAGTCCACATTTCCCATTCCAAGTAAACGGTACTTTGATCCTGACGTTCCGATTCCCTGACCTTCCATCTACTCACTTTCTTCCCTTTTCCACATATCATTGCATTCGAACGGCCCAAACTTAACTTGTAATAACCACAACATTAGCTTGCCTTATAATATTTGTGCCATCTATACACTGTTGCCCACTTGAGCTTCGTCACTCTGTCCAATTATTGTCTTCCCTATACCGCCACGTTGGTTGCCGAATACACATATCTGCTAATAAAACCAGGTATGAGACATTACACACATACACAGACATACAGTCGCTATCGTCTCACTTACAAAATATCTCCAAACACTGTTCGAACTCACCCCAATTCCAAAATCGTGTTACATCTTCTTCCTCTTTACCGGTCTAATCTGCCTCGTTCTACGTGACCACTTAAGATTCCGACCCACTCCGCACACTCTAACTTCCTTTGGATTATTCTAGCTTCTCATTGCCTCTTTCGTTTGAATTTGTGAGATTTTCAGAAAACTTCCCAGGGGGTCACCCATCCCAATATTTCTCTCATTCTAGCACGCTTAACCTCGGAATTCTGATGAAATACGGTGCTTTAATATTAGTCTGCTAGCGTTCAGGTCACCGCATGACCTTCAGCACACCATCTGGAGTAAATTGAAGTCTTAACAGTTTTCAAAACGTTCTCACAATACAATTACCGTTTTACCCTTCTCGATCCCCCGCGTTCACCTTTCACTTACGAATACGATTACCTTCCGTCCTCGACTTCCAGATTCACTATAATGGTAAACATAACTTAATCGTCTTAGTTTATGAATACTCGATTATCGGTCCTCAAATTTCTGCTTACGGCTATTAAATATCAACCATACAGCAATATACATACATAACAACATACATCTTAGTAAGGATTCATATACCTGTAGCCGCATCTGGTGACGCTCCTTGCTCCTGTCTATCGGCCAACGCATATAGGCGGTTCGAAGGACCGCTAAAACTAGAGGCTCTGCCACGGCCTCCACCACGACCGTCGGTGCCGGCATACCCTGCCCCGTAGGGCGCATGGTCGGGCAGAAGAGGATGAACCAAAGAACCGACCGGTAGGCCGAGCCGCACCACCCGAGTTACCCAAAGACGGACACTCCCTCATGATATGGCCTTGACGGCCGCAAGCAAAACAAGCACCCGTAGCGTAACGGCACCCCCCCGGATGGCGCCTGCCGCACTGAGGACACTGAGGCATAGACAGCCTCGTCTGGCTCGAGCCTCCGTCCGACCGCAAACGTAGCCCTAGAGCTCGACCGGCTCCCCGAATAACCTCGCACTCCCCGCCTCCCTATCGCCGAACCGTGGAGGTGTGCTCCGCGCCGGGCCGGGGAGGATATCCGCCCGCCGCCGCCGAGGCCGCTCGCCCTCGAAAATCCCCCCGAATACCCATGATCCGGCCCTCTTGGGCCGACCCCCGTCATCAACTCTATCAGCCGGCGCCCTCTCGCGTCCGTCCTCCATGCCCCGGGCGTGGGCCGTATACGGCGATATCCATACCGACCGAGCCGCTAACACCAAGCGCCTATCAACGAAGTACCGATCCACCCCCACTATATATCCGTGCATCCGATCGGTCATGCTAGCTACATATGCGGGCGCATATCCGGCCGTGAATCAAACTCTAAGCCGTACTCCCGAACCGGCTCGCCCCGCCGCTTCAACAAGCAGTAAATCGGTCTACCCCCGGCTCGCCTCACCTCCGGAGGCAGAAAATGGGCCAGAAAAGCCTCTGTAAACTCGCCCCATACGGCTGGAGGGGCACCCTCACCTCTGGACAGCATCCACGACTCATACCAGTTAGCTGCTACATCGTGCAACCGGTATGACGCCATCTCAACTGACTCTGTCTCCGATGCACTAATCAAACGCAGGGTACGCTGCATCTGTCGGATGAACTCATAAGGGTCCTCTCGCGGGCTTGGACCCGAAAACTCGTGGGCCACAGTCGAAAATCACGGCCCTCGAACCGCCGCGCCCGTCCGCACGATCATCATGTCCGTGGCCTCGCCTCGCTACCAATCGTGTCAACAACCGTATCGCCTCTCGTAGGTCCCATCATCCGCCCCCGGGCCGGGGAACCGGAGGTACCGGTACCGGTGCCGCGGGAGCCGGCGGTGGAGCCGCCCCGGTCGCGGCAGCCGTGGTCGCTCCCAATCCCTCCGATACCGGCGGCGCAGCGTAACCAGCCGTCGGAGGTACAACATCCGCTCAACTCGGGCACGAGCCCTAGTAGTCACCCGGCTCGGCTGGTCTCGCCAGCACCTGTAGACTTGCCCTTCTGGGCAGCTGTGGCCTTCCTCGGAGGCATCGCTGAAAACAGAACATTTCGTCAGAAAAAGAGTCATCCTGCTAACACAGCTCTAACGCACGATCTAAGATCAGAAGGAAAGATAACATCCTAAATGTCCTGTAGCCTCCTGTTTATAGATGTGGTGCACAACACACCGATAAACAAGACTCTACTAGACACGATCTGTGGACACTCCGAGGACAAACCGCTCTGATACCACTTCTGTCACGACCCAACCCCGTAGGCCGTGACTAGTGCCCGATCCGGGCACCCAAACACACCTATCAAACGCTATCACACAAGGTATATGTATTATATCAAACACATCCAAGTATATCAAACACATCCGGTATATAACGAAGCCGACAAGGTCGTGTTTCAAATTTATATAATTTCCAAAAAATTTCGGCGAGTTTCCTTTGTTTTACGGACTATCCAAAATAACCCCCGCACAGTAAAATACCAACAAAGGCCACACAGGGCCAACAAAACAACATATATACATATGCGGGCCGACAAGGCCGCCGCGGCGAATGGAATCGCCCAAACACAACATATACAAACACAACAGTACGGAAGTAGGCACAACCCACAAACATGTCCACGGACCTCTAAACGGACGACGAGTAATCATATGACGGGACAGTGGCCCCGCCGTACCCATGAACAAATATATACAATGCAACGAACGAATATATACCAAAAGTAGGCTCCGAATAAGGGGAGCACTTCAAATAGCGAGAAGAGGGTGTCCTAAACCGGTGGATCACCAAGTCGTGCGTCCGTACCGCGGGCATGAAACGCGCCCCCCCCCCGAAGAAAGGGGGTCAGTACGGAATATGTACTGAGCATGTAAAGCATGAAATACAATAGGTAGAGTCGTACTTTAAATAAGGAGTAGGAGCCATGGATACAAGAACCGTAAACCACAAAACTTACCTTCGAACATAATTCATACATGTTCATATCATATACCAATCGACAATCATTCGCACACGCGTATACATATAGCGTGTCCCGCCCTCTAGCGAGAGACTCGGTAAGTAAGATCATATCATCATCCCATATATACATACATATAGCGTGTCCCGCCCTCTGAGGGACTCGGTGTATAGCGTGTCCCGCCCTCTAGTGAGGGTCTCGGTGTATAGAATCATGTCATCATCATATCATCATATACATAGCGTGTCCCGCCCTCTAGTGAGGGTCTCGGTGTATAGAATCATCATATCATCCTATTATCACATATCATATCAGACTTCGGAACCCATGGTTACGTACCAAAATCATATGCATAGAAATCTTCATTTCAAGCTCGACAACGCTTAAGTAATCATGCTCGGGGGTTGAAATCATAGCCACATGAAGTTCTTTTAAAAATAGGTCGTTGGAATCAAACATAGAAAAGTCGCGGGACCCACGGACGAGCGTCAACCCAATCGGGCCCGCCCGTGAAATCTACGGTCATCATATGTTATCGAATCATTATTATAAACTCAAAAGACAAGTAACTGACCGTACTTGAAATCGGGATAATAGTCACATCAAGTTTTCCTCCGAACGTCACTCGGGAACAGATCAAATAAAATTTTTGAAATCATAGTTACGTATAAAAATCATATGCATAAAATCATTGTCATAATCCAAAAGATAAGTAAAATAGTCATATTTGAAATCGGAATAATAATTACAACATTTCCTTTTAAAAGTTATCGAGATTACATAAAAGGGCGTCGCGGGACCCACAGACGGGTATAGACCCGAGCTGGGTCCGCCTATGAAAAACATACTCATTCTATATCATACAAACTCCTACGAAAATTTCAAAGCAATCCGAGCTTTTCTGAGAAAGTTATGGGCGTTTGTAGTTTTAGAATCGTTAAAGAATAGATTCTTTCCAAAAAAATCAGCTTTCACATAACCTTTGCAACTTATGAATTCCAAGGATATAAGGATCAATGTTATGGCATATTAGCACAAGAATACCAAGGAAGCAAATGCGAATCATAGACAAGCTCGGATTGCGAGAATAGAGTTTCCTAGAGGCTCGTATCATAGCCTATTTTAACTAAGGCATGCCAAAAGAAAAGGTTACTTTACATACCTCAAACGCTCTCCAATATAATCCGAACTCAAGCTAAATCCAACCTACGATTCGGGCTGCCCAATGTCTACAAACATGTCATAAAATGCCAAACATTAGCTAAAGACTTTTTGGGCATTAAATTCCAATTTCGCCCCTAATTCTACAGAAATTTGGGCAGCATTTCCCCTGTAAATAGGCTACCCCGAGAATTTAACTCGGCCAAATCAATCAACAACAACATCAATAACCAACCTAGCAACATCAACAACCAATCCGAAAGGCAATACAACAATAATAGCTCTCTTTTCCATCATTCAACAACTTTCATAACTTCAATTCGACGACTTACCTTCAAGCCAAAATCGACGCTTATACATTCACCTACTAACCTGAACCCATACCAACAATATTTAAAGACATTCTAAGCAATTCATACAACATTCCCAACAACCCAAATTTTTCTCCAATTGGCCGAAAAAACAGCCCCAAACCGAGAACCTCACTTAAACTTATTCCTCATTTTCAAATCATGATTTGTATCCACAATTCACATTCTAACAATGCTATTATCATCAATATACAATTTACATTAAATGTACAAAATCTCCAAATCAGTCCGCAACAATCACAATATCATTTGAGTCATTAAACATTCATTTCCAACATAGAATTCATAGCGACGACGACTAAAACATTAAGCGACGTTAATTCAATTCTCGCTACAATAATGGCCTACATTCGGCCATAACCTCCCACCAACATACAAAGATGATTTTTATTCATTCTTCACCCTACAATGATCATAACAATGCTAACTAAGCTTTAATTCATAGTTTCAACACAACACAACACACACCCACTTGCACGGATGGCACCCCTTACACACAACTCATATCCAACATAATATTTTTCATGATATTCATCCAATTTAACATACTACAACAAGCATACAACCTTCACAATACATAAAACATAATGAATTCTTACCTTTCTTCTTCAACTTTCCAATAGCCTAGGGTTTTCAAAAGATGAAAAATAATGGATTGATCGCTCCAACGATGCTTCCACGCTACTTAGGGACCTCAAAATAATGGGTTTACATCAATGGAATAATTTTAGAAGGACAAGAAATGGAAGTTGGTTTTTTTTTTTTCTTCTTTCTTGGCCGAGAACCCCCTTGTGGAGTTCTTCACTCTTCAATTTTTTTTTCTAAGTGTAAGAATGAATGGAATGACTAGTGGTCATCTTTTAATACTTAAGTGAATTGTACACTTGCCCCCTTGGCCCACACTAATGTGTTGTCCCAATTAAAAGATGACACAAAATTGTGTGGGCGGTGTGGATGATTTTCAACTTTCAATTTATCACTTTTGGCTAACATGGAAATTCATGTGGATGATGAATTTCAACTTCCAATTTTATCACTTTTGGTCCCAAATTCTCTTAATTGTTCCATACCAACAAATTCATGCACAACTTTTCTTTCTCTTATATCTCAAACATGTCTACACGGGGGTTATCCCAGCAACATTCAGCCCGGACTTGGGGAAGGTGCTCCTCTTTGATCGAGGATGGGTAACGTCTCACATCAAAACCCCGGTCAGATGTCTTTATGGCCTTCTCAATGGCAAATTCGTGGTTACAATTGTACTTCAAGGGTAATATGTCTTTGGCCGTTGATTCGAAAGGAGTGGTTTGTGTTTTGTCGCCGAGATTGGCAACAAGCTTGGTAGCCGGAGAAGAAACTGAAGGAACATTCTAGAAAGTAGAGTCGGTGTCCGTTGCCATTTTTTGAGTTTGGATGATAAAGATATGAAGATCTGGGATGAAGATATGAATATCTGGGTTGAAGATATGAAGATGAAGGCCAAAAATATGTAGGTATGAAGGTTTGGAGATAAAGAAATGGAGCTAAGGAAGGTTTAAGAAGGCTTTTCAGAAAATGAAGAAGGTTTTGAGACCCCGGATGAATTTTCTTAACAACTTTTCGAAGACACGAAACTTCGGAGCAAAGAAAAGCAAAAAACAGAACAAAATGAGTGATATGATTGAGAGACGAAGGATGAAAGAAGGAAGTAAAAAAGTGAAAAGTAAAGAAATGACATCACTGCAACGCCTTATATAGAGAACGTTTCGAGGCGGTTACCAAAGTCATCCAACTAAGAGGGAACACATGTCTGAAGTCAAAGAGACGTGACATTAAGGGACGCGACCCTGAAGCAGTTACCGAAGCCGTCCAACTGGAAGGTGACACGTGCTCGAAGTCAGAGGGACGTGACATGAAATGACGTTTTGTTTCCCGCTTGTTTTCAAAGCAAAAGCTTACTAGAGAAGTCACTGAGGTAGTTGTTCCACTTTTCGCCACTTCGGTAAAACTTTGATCTGGAAAGTGTGAGGACTATCTGTATACCGTAAAAACCGATGCAGCTTGTACCCTGTAAGAATCGGGGTAAAGTTTAAAGCCGTCTGATGTGAGATCGAGGGAGAGTAGGGTCGTAACAACTGATAGGAACAAAAATCGAGGGGTCGTGAGTACATTTAACTCTGCGTCAAAATCGAGAGCATTTTGATTTGCACGAAAAACCCTAGCCTGAAGAGAGCACACTCAACATAGGTTCGGAGAATCCGTTATGGAACAAGCCACGCGTCATTTGACCGTTCCGCCAATTATGCTGACAACAGTATGGGTGTCAGACCGTACGGATGCAACCTTATCCATTTTAGGATTTTTTCTACAAAGGCTTTTTCTTACATTGTACTAAGGCCCATATGTTGTTAGCTATAAATAGAGGTCTACTCCTTTCTTTTTTAGGTTAGCTTTTTTATTATTCTATACATTTGTAATCAGAAAAGTGGCAGTGAAATCTTCTTAAGTACTTTGGCTCGGTTAAAGAAAGCAACTTCCAAACCAGACCAGTTCGCAGAGCTTACAAACTTGACTTCCTAAGTTTCCCTTACTATTATTTATCAATATACTACTATTTACTTGCTATTATCTTATACTATAAATTAATCTAACCACATATCCTATTAACCACTTACAAATTTAATTGTTATCTACTTTTGGGGGTAAACAAATTTAACTATAAAAAACTAAAGCATACAAGGAGAGGCCGACAGATACTAGCTCCTACTGATTGAAAGAAGATGATCTCTTGGAACTATTTGAAAAGTAAAGACTTTAAGCATTGATTTTAGAATCATTGCTTTCTCCACACAAAATTACTTGCGTATTATATAGCGTTGTATTGGTTATTCATTTGAATCACCCGATCATACAACGCATGCAGATAACGTTTTATTCCTCCGAGGAATTTTTCGACGCTTGATCGATCATATTATAAGTCCATTATTAACTATACATTTATGTTTTTGGTTGGTTAAATGAATTTTTTAAAAATATATAGTATATATTATCTTAACTTTTGGTTTTTCCCAGTTTGAAAGATATTTTTGTCAAAATTATCTCTAAGTTATTCTTTGTCGTGATCATTTCTAGGTACGAGTTGGACTCTCATAATATTTTTTAATATTATTTAGAAAATAATCAAATGATATGAAAAATACTATGTGATTGTTTTCCAAATAACGTATGTACAGAAGTTATTGATGTGCATGCTTTAATTCTCTACAATCTATAAAATAATTTCCTGTTTGATTTATTCAACTATCCTTAAATTTTTTCGTTGCCTGTGACAATTTGTTGCAGTTTTTCTAATTTTTTTTTTTTTTTTTTGTTTAATGTCAATTTTTGGGTTTGGGTTCAAGAACAGTTTGGAACAAGATGCAGTGAGTATCTGAGAAAAGTTCTAAATTTGAGAAGCAATAATTTCTTCAAAACTTACATGTATATGCTTTTTGTTTTCTTAAGACGTGTATATGCTTTTAATATTTTTTTTAAAGACATACTTGGCATTTTTGTGAAATTTAAGGCGGCCACGCTCAACAAATAATAGCCGGTTTGATCAAGCTTCCAAAATCTGCTATTTGAATAATATCTTTTAGGAGTCATTTCTTCACATGGTCATTGAACTTGTAGAAAAGTCCCACCAAAGTAACTTTTAAATTTTTTTGGACAATAAGGTCATCAAACTATGAGTTCATTTGGATGGACTTATGGCTATTGACTTATAAGTCAAAAGTCATAAGTTAGGAATTCTAGCTTATTGACTTTTGGCTTATTTTTGTTGTTTTGGATTAAAAGAAATGGTAAAAGTAGAGGAGCAATTGTTTGAGGAAGAACCAAGTATAGTTAATAGAATTGTTCTTCAAAAAGGCTCAGGCAGAGTTGAAGAAATATCTTAGCTTGGAGGAACAATATTGGAAGCAAAAGATTGGGTTATCATGGTACACATAAGGTGATAGAAATACTAGCTTTTTTCATAATTATGTGACAGGACAGAGGAGAAAGCTTCAGTTGAAGAGAATTCAAGATGGTAATGGGGTCTGGCTAGAGACTAGAGAGCAGATTGCAGAAGAAGCTATAAGCTCCTGCAGGAAGCAATTTACTCAGGAAGGAAGGAGATCCAGATGTTTCTACTTTACAACATCACGTCCCTAATATGATCTCACATGAGCAAAACATGGTACTATGCAATTATCCAACAAAAGAGGAAGTCAGGAAAGCAGTGACTGAACTAAATGGAGACAGTACTACTGGTCTAAATGGATTTACAGGGTTGTTCTAACAACAATGTTGGGATATAGCAGGTGATGATGTGCATGCCATTGTATTAGCTTTTTTTGATGGAGCTGTTTTGCCAAAGTCCATTACTTATACAAACCTAGTTCTAATCCCAAAAAAACAATTAGTACAAAGTTTTTCAGACCTGAGACCAATTAGTCTGTCAAACTTTATTAATAAGGTGATTTCAAGGGTGGTGCATGATAGATTGAAAGGTTTACTACCTAGTATCACCTCAACCAATCAATCAGGCTTTGTAAAAGGAAGGAGCATTTTTTTTAAATATTCTCTTAACATAGGAAAAAGTTTCAGATATCAGACTAAGAGGTAAGCCTGCTAATGTGGTTTTGAAGCTTGACATGGCTAAGGCATATGATAGGGTATCCTGGAAGTACCTTATGCATGTGCTTAGGAAAATGGGGTTTGCTGAACAATTTATTACTCTTATTTGGGGACTGGTTGCTAATAATTGGTATTCTATTCTATTAAATGGTCAACCTACTGGATTCTTCCAATCTACTAGAGGGGTTAAGTAAGGGGATCTTTTATCCCCCTTCTTTTTCTTATATCTCCTGAAGTACTGTCAAGGGCCTTAAACTCATTATTTGAAGATAGAAACTTCATAGGGTATGGGATGCCTAAATGGACCAACCGCCTAAATCATCTAGCTTATGAAAATGATACAATTATAATTGCTTCTGCTGATACAATTTCCTTAAATAGCATAATGAAGGTATTAAGGAATTATGAGCAATCATCTAGACAGCCATGTATGCTAAGGTTGGAAACGAATTGATTCAATCAGTGGGTACATCAATAGGTTTTGCTAAGAGTCTCTTTCCTTTTACTTATTTGAGCTGTCCCATTACTCATTCAAGAAGGAAGAAGGTGTTCTACACTGAGCATATAAAGAAGGTGAAGGGAGGAATTCAATCATGGAAAGGAAAGTTACTATCCTTTGCGGGGAAACCTGTTCTAACAAAAAGTGTTCTACAAAGCATGTCAATTCATTTATTATCCGTTTTGGCACCCCCTAAATGTGTTGTATATGAGTTACATAAATTTTTTACTAAATACTTTTGGAGTAATAAGGAGGAGGCAAAAAGTAGACACTAGTCTGCTTGGCATAACACCTCCACCAATCTGCTTGGCATAACATCAAGTCTTTATTTGATGTCTCGAAGGCTATGTTTGCTAAACTTTGGTGGAGGTTCAGAATAACAAGCACTTTATGGTCAAATTATATATGGAGTAAGTACTGTAAGAAGGTAATGCCTACTTTAGTACAATGAAAAGGAGGGCCACATCTATGGAAGAAGATGCTGGAACCTAGGGAAGCTGGGGAGCAAGAAATTTGGTGGGAAATCAAGGCAGGTTCAGAAAATGCATGGCATGAAAATTGGACTAAGTCGGGGGCATTAATCATGTGGTCCCAGTTGAATTCCCTATCAATAAAGAGTTAGAGGAAGTGGCAGAGTTGATTGAGGAAGGAAAATGGAAGGATGATTTATTGCAACAGACTTTCCCTTTAGACATAATGGATCACATTCCAAATTGGGCAACTCCATCGATATTGGGACAGGCCCTGATAGATGATTACAAGCACTGGAAATTTTACATTAAACAGCGTATAGGAGATTCTCAGACATAGTGAGGAAGAACAAAAGGAGTATAAGCAAATATAAGGCAAGGGAATTCCTTTCAAATTTCCTTTTATCTTTAGAGATTATGGAAGTTCAAACTTCCAATGGATGATCAATTGAAGAAAGTAAAAATTCCCATAGTTTCCAGGGGCTATTATTGTCCACCCCTCAAGAGGAGACAATTTAACACGTTTTTGTATCAGGGAATTTTGCAAAGGAAGTCTGGCCAGTGTTCATGAATGCAGCAGGTTTACAAGTAAATTTCAACCAGGTGCAACAGGTTCTAAAAACATGGTGGCAAGCTGACTATGGGGAAGTGCTCAAACCAATTTTGCAAGTTGTCCCTGCTATAGCTACTTGAGAATTGTGGAAGAGGATGAATAATATCAGTCATGGTGGAAAAGTGAGCTTTTATAGAGTTGTGCATGAAGTGAATAATAACTTGTATCATCTAGCTAAACTTACGTGGCCCTGGCTAAAAATGTACATTTTTGTAGCCAGAGATGATTAGTTTTCTAGGAGGATATAGGTCTATTATTGTCACTAGAATTTTATATTGGAATTTTCCTGATGAATTGTGTTATAAGTGTAACACAGATGGGGCTTCAAAAGGGAATCTTGGTCCCAGCTCCTATGGGTTTGTGTGAGGGATTGGGGGTTGATCTGGTTTATGCTCAATGCAAGGAGATTGAGAATACTACAAATATAGTTGCTGAGGCTAGAAGAATAGTAGAGGGTCTAATGTGCTATGTAGCTAACAATTTCCTTCCAGTTACAATTGAAACTGACTCTATGCTTCTCCAAAAAGCGGTGGAAGGAACTTGAGGGATTTCTTGATGTATTGCCACATTGGTGGGAAGAATAAAAGTGATGAAGGATAGCCACAATGTGACAATACAACATGTGTTTAGGGAAGGAAATACTTTAGCTGATTATTTGACTAACCTAGCTTTTCTTTTGCAGGTACATTAAGATTTAATATTTTTTCTGAGTTACCTAGTGCAGGAAGTTATTAACTTGGATAAACAGCAGCTACCAAATCTCAAAATTAGGATGGCAAGGAACAACAATTTTCAACACAGTACATAGAAATCTTGTTACTATATACTATTAATAAGGCTTTAATGGTGGTATCAGCTTTTCTCATTCCGTTGAGGCCTTAGAGGAAACATAGCAATAGATTTCTAAGTACTTGCAAGGATTTAACAACAAATTGAAGTTAAATATGCATTCAACAGCAACAACATAACATCTTTCAGATCTAAACATGGAAGGTTTATTCAACATAGGAGGATATCAAGCAAATAGGACCCTTACAGTGATTGAATCGAATCTGCTTAGATAGCTTGAACTTGTATGTATCAGATCCGGACATTCTTCTCTAGCTTCAAAATCAGCTGCTCTTGAGTGTTTTACTCCATGGTATTAATTATCATTGCACAAGGTGAGAGTTCGTAGGTGCGAAAAAAGTGAAATTGTATCAGAGAAGCTGATTTTTTACCTTTGAAGATGAACCTAATCTTTATCGAGATGAGTAAAGCTCCGACATAGCCTCAAACTCAAGCTTAAAGATCCTTGAATATTTGCCGACATCTCCTGCGGCAGTGGAAGCTCAAGATAGATGAGAGAATTTAGGGCTAGGGTCAGTCGATGTCTGTGGCTAGAATTAGGAATGTAGCTTCTAGAGTTTCCTTTATTTTGTTGTCTTTTTCTTTTCTTTTGCATATATGTTATTTTAAACCACTAAGGAAAACTTAGTGGGAATTAAATAATAATAAGAAAGTGCTTCAAAGACTGTGTATATATAGCTTGGCATACATGTGCAACGCACGTGTAGAGAAACTTAAATAAAACTAAAACTTTCCAAGTTCATCTCCAAGAAAATAAAATATCTTTTTGATAATTGAAAATTCTATATATCAAGGAAAACTATTTACAATCATTTAAACAAATTATCATTAAGCCCGTGCTCAGATCTACTACCATTCAATCGAATCCTTTTATTGTCTACTTAGACATAATTTTGCAATATTTTGAAAATTTTGTTCGAATTAATATTTTTCTTATTTTGACAATAAAATAGAAATATTCAAATGGATTTTATAGTTTAAAAAAGGGTGAAGGGATGTTATGCCCAAAAATGGATTGTTTTACTTTTTTTTTTTTTTTGTTTTTTTGAAATGTGGCGTAATTTGATGACGTTATCCAAAAAATTTAAAAGTTACTTTAATTGGACTTTTCTACAAGTTCAATGACCATTTGAGGAATTGACTCTATTTTTATCATAAGTGATATTTGAAAAAGTACTTTTATAAAGAACAAGGAATCATACAAACTCATAAAAGGTCGATCTGCTACATGCAGAACACCGTAAGGTGGATTTTTCCGTGGGTCCTCACCATCTAAATCAATTCTGACTGAACAATATCTCAATTTGGCTTTGTTATTATTACAGTCTTATCTGCACCTAGCCTGGAAGTAGAGATATGGAAAGAGGGGGGAAGAAGGGGAAGAGCCGAATCAAAGACACCCAGCGTGGGACTAATTGAACTCAGTCTGACTTTCTTTTTCCCATGCTTTTAGTTTCACAGTTTAGTTGCTGTTATTTTATGTACCTCTCTCGATTGAAGAAACTTATTCCTTTGTCGATGGCTGACCCATCACCTGTTAGTAGGTGCATCCTATTCCTATTAAGACGAGTAGCAGTTGCTAAATAAAAAGGTGGCGCCATTCCTGCTAAACTTTAAGGCAAATCGATCTTAAGAAGATCATTGCTTAATTCTCAGTAGCTCATATGAATCTAGTGACTATTAGTATGTCTAGTCAGGTGGCAGCCGTTTGGTCACCTATTTTGAGTTATGGACACATAAGGCCAAAACATGTGTGTCGGGCGTGTGACCCGGCAATCTACTAGCAATAGGGGAGAAAGCATAGCATGTCACAATAAAAGCTTGATTCGAGGCATCAGCAAAACACTTCCTTTTGTTCCAGAAACAAAAGCCCCTTAGCGCCCCCGGATGGGAGTGGGGGAGAAGAATCTAATCACAGGATGTATATTTAGAAGGAGAAAAAGGAACAACAAGATTCAAGTCTTACTAGAAGTTCAAGCTTCAAAAATATCATAGAGTTCAAATTTCTTCAACTTAGAGTCGACCCAGTAGAGATTCATCGACGAGCACACCCGAAAACTTCTAGATCTAGTTCAATGAAGGGTTCTCCACAGGCAGAAATGCGAGTAGAGAGAGAGAGAGAAGAAAGGAAAAAAGTGAAGAATTATCGGGTGAAATTAGGGATTGCATATGATATATTTTGTTACATTCTTTTTTGCATTGCTTTTATAATTTCTTTTTTTGTTGGACGCAATTATGGATTATTTTGGATTTTTGATTAATTTATTAAAGCACTGGTACCAATGCGAAAGCACTATGTTGTGCTTCGTCGATGTTTCAAAAGTGATTTTGGGAAAAAAATACAATTTTTTGCTTGTGAAATATAATTTCTTCTACTACTCAAAATAACTTATCTTTTTTCTTAAAGCTTGACCAAACAACTCAATGTTTTTAGAATAAGCACATTTTGAAAAAAATAAATACTTTTTGCTTCTCAACAGCTTGACCAAACTGGCTATAAGTCAACCTATGACGATCAACATTAATCACTCACGTAAACTTATACTTTATTCTTTCATGTATCAACTATTTACTCAAACGTTTATTTTAATAATATTAATATCACACAAGAGTGTGTATACATAACCCGTCATACACGTGGAACACACGTGCAGAGAAATTAGTATTTAAAGTAGAGGGTTATAATTGAACACTTTCCCTTGTTCAAATATAATGGCCTCATTTGTTTCATTTAATGGAGGTTTGAATTTGAACTGTTCATACCTTAAGTCATTAAATACATTTGTTTCCAATAATATTTAAGCATCTATTTGGTTTAAATAAGTCTTAATCATTAAAATCTAGGACAAAGTCTTAATATCATTTAGAGATACTTTTGTGTGGATATTTTTCTCCACCACTAGCCACCTCGGCTATCACAACCACAACTGTCAACCATCACCACCGTCGCCAACCACCAGCCACCACTATCGTCGCCAACCACTGCTATCACAACTACTACTGACAACCACTACTGTCAGTCGCTACCACACCTACCGCCTACATCATTATAGTTATATCCGCTGCCACCATCATCGCTGTCAGTGCCGCCACTACCGCCACTGTGAATGATGCCTATTACCACTACCTCCACCATCAAAACTAGCACCACTGCCTACTACCACTAACATCATCGTCAACCATCACACATTCTTCAGCCACCACCATAATAGCTCCATCTACTAAGATCAACTAACTCCACCATCACAACCACCACCACCACTACTAAGCACCATCATCGCGCTAGTCACTACAGCATAGCTCACCTCCACAATCACAACTATCACCACAGCCATTACTAGCCACTAGCACTAGCCATCACCAACCCCACAACTACGAGCCGTCTTCACGATCACTAGTGAATACAAATATTTTATTTTATTAAGTATTGATTTTTTATTAAATATATATCTTTTCTAATATTTAATTACATTTTATTTACATTCTATATTTATTATGTTTAAAAATAAATAAATTATGCACATTCAGACGTTTAAAAATAAAATCTTAATCATTCATTTTTCATATTTAGAGACAACATCTTAATCATTCAGATGTGCATTCAGATTCAGACATCTTAATCTTAGTGAAAACAAATGGGGCCTAAAGGATGATCATATATACCTCATGACTAGTGTCATTTGGCCAGTGCTAAGCCCGGGCCCAAATTGACATTAAAAATCGAATTTATAGATTTTTTTTCTCTTGCATATTTATTTTTTTAATATCCGTTTAACACTTTCTAAAGAATCTTAACTATGAAAGTACAAAAAGATATCGGAAAGTTAACGACAACATTTCTATTAGTTTGTATATTTGACTTTCTTAAAAAAAAAAATAAAAAAAAAAAATCAAACAAATGAAAGCTCTTCTAATTTCTACTTTACTAAAAATTTGAGATTAAAGTTCCGATGATCCAAATTGAACTTTTCATATGTTAAATTAATTTTGTTCATCTATCTAATTTGAAACCTATTAGCTAACTTGGATTTTCTAAAAGATATTACAATATTCAACTAATTTCAAAAATATTTAATTTTACAATATTATTATATGATGAAAATTAATAAAGTTAACTTATAAATAATTAAGAGCGTTGGTATGCAAGATACTTTTGTAGATGTTCTTTCAGATTAAACCATATAAAAAAATATTGAAAATTCAATGAAATTAAAATGTTCTTACTTTAAGTTTTCGTTTTTCTTCGGAAAGATGCGTGTTAAAAAATAACATTTTTTTTGCATTTTTCTAAATTTAATAATAATGAACCTTTTTATGGAATCTACATTGTAATTATTTTTTCATGTTGAATTTAACTTTTTTATCCTAAATTATATAAAATATTGATTATCTCGTAAATACGAAAATAATGTTTTATAGTACTTCTTTTAATATAGTCATTCATGAGGTAAATTTTATGTTAAAAGTGTGAGGATACAATTAGATAAGTTAAACCGAACTTCAGAATTTATTTTTCGATTGAGACGAAAGGACTATAATTTTCATTTTTGATATACTTTTAAAGTATTTAACAACTATATAAGTTCTTTGTGTTTATTCTTTTAATTTAAAAGTTAATCCTACCTTAAGTGAAATCTTTGTTAAGTACTTATGTTTGCTAGCACATTCGACACAAAATTACAGGAGAAAATAAAATAAAATAAAAATAACCTTACGTTTAATCAGAGGAATAAAAGTTTAAACTAGAAAATGATGAATGTTAAATAATATGACTAAATAATAGATAATATTATAAGAATAGTATTTTAATTCAATAATTAAGCTATATTAAGACATAAATTGAATGACAAGTAGATTTCTTTACGTGTCTATGATAAATTCTTAAGGGAAAATATTTGAAATGAGTTTAATAATGTTCCAGATAAAAGAAAGTTTCAAATATGTATGAGTGTGCTTTGTGGGGGGCCACTATCACTTTTTTCATGATATCATCACTCTTAGTGGCATAAAAAAATCCTCTAAGTTCTTAAAATTTTCCAAAATATGTGAGGACTTACAAAGTCATTAAAACTTTAATTATGGGTAAAAAGAGATAAGAAAATTTATGTGAGGACTACAAAAAGTTGAAAGTCTCCCTTATATATAGTACTAGTTTCATGAGGCCCGTACTAAACCTGGGCCCAAACTCAAGATATAAACGTTAAGATTTTAATTAAGAAATATAATCTATGTTAGTAATAATTTAATTTCAAATAAGTATATTTTTAATAAATAAAAGAGAAACTTTCATTTCACTTTTCCCTCCTCCAATTTCATCAAATAAATGGATAAATTCAAGTCTCACAAAATTAATCTAACCAATTCCATGCTTAACTTAGCTAAATCCACTAATTATAACTCACTAAGAAAGGCTCAAACCCATTTAATGATGAAACCATTAAAACCCACTTTCTAACTCAACTTCTATGACTTTACTACCATGGATTCATGCTTAAGGAAGAGAAAGAGGATGAAATACAGACTAGAGAACTTACCCACAAGAAAATCTACCAAGAATCAACTCAAATCGCGCCCAAAGTGCTTAGGAAATAGTAAATGAGGTGATAGAAAAAGAAGGATTTTCAACTATGCATTAAGTACAATCTGGTCCCGTCATCTCACTACAGCGAGCGAGGCACCGCCATGGCGCTCCTGGTCTCGTCGTGGCGAGTACACCATAAAACCAGAAAATCTGGTTTTCGCCGAGCCTTCCCAAAAATTCCTACATCGATCCGAGGCCCCCCAGATACAAACTAAATATGCAACATACATAAAAGCACGCTATGAACTCAGCGGTGCCCTCGAATTTCCTAATGGAGGTCTATTTGACCAAGTCAACCCCGAATGGCCCTAAGCCAACTTTCCAACCCAAGTACCAAAACACTCCCGAATGCATTGGGAATTGATCCAAGCCTCTATCACGACCTAGCCGGAGGGCCATGACAGGCACCTAGAGCTAACCCACCCGGACACCTCTCTTCATACTTTCACAAACATAACTAGGTGAGCCGCATAGCTAACTCGCAATTCCTGTGCATCAATTATATAATCTTATCGGGAAAGAGCACTTTTATATCAACATCATCAACTATGCCCATATACATATACACAGGCCGACGAGGCTAACAAAATGATATACAAAATATGAGCCGACAAGGCTAAGAGACATCTAGCTACACACAACTGTCTACGAGCCTCTAAAGAAAGTATATAACATCATAAAGACGGGACAGGGCCCCTCCATACCGATATATATATATATATATATATATATATATATATATATATATACACACACACACACACACACAAAAGAGTAGTACCAACAGCTGCAGCTCCTCCGAATCAAATGGAGCTCCTCTAAGCAGTCTCTGGATAATCAGTCAAAGGATCAAGTTTATCTCTCTGTCCACCTGCGGGCATAACACGCTTCCACAAACAAAAAGACGTCGGTATGAACAATGTACTCAGTATGTAAGGCATAATCAATAACATAATAGAAGCATGAAAGATAATATAAGATAGAAGAGTCATGGGATAGTATAGCCATTATACCTCTAGCGACGTTCATCAAATTTACTTACCCTTTTGTAATAGGAACCTTCTATTATATACACAATTATATATAGTAGTACCATACCCGACCATGTGAGTTCGGTGTCTTACATACCCGACCATAACAAGGCTCGGTGTTATGCATACCCAGTCCTACCAAGGCTCAGGGTTATCCGTACCCAACTGCAGTGGTGCGCGCACAATATACATCATACCCAGGAACATAAGCCCATTGTTACATACTGGCCATACATATATACATACCTATATACCTAGGAGTACTTACGTAGCGTCAACATCATTATCGTCAACATCATTATCGTCTATATATTTTTCTTTAGAGGGTCAACTATCATAGAATGAGACCAATGGTATCATAAGGATATCAAGAACTATGAGCTTTTGTGATTATAGGAATGAAATCATCATGGAAAGACATTATGGATTTCACATGAAGGTATACGACAAATGGGAACATGCCTTAAGAAGAAAGGTTAGCCTTACATACCTTTATGTCTTCTTAACTGCTTATCGTTCACCTCCAAAGCTTGAGAAATCTACATTTAAAAGGATTCATACCAAGGTTAAGCCATAAAGACACTCTTAAGTTCAAACTAGAATAATTCACAAGCTAACGAAAATTGGGCAGCATTTCCCCTATTTCATCCACTTCTACCAAATTTCAAAACAACTCCCAAACAACAATGACATTATTAACAATACCAAAATCAAGAGACTTCATTCAAGTTAAGTATCGTCCAATCCTCAAAACTCTCTTTCGAGGCCACTCATAAAAGAGCTACAACACAACACCATATTCACTTACATACAATACTTCCTCAACATCATTAGTACTACCCACAACAAGATTATACTCATAGCATGCTAAGAATCATAATTCAAGTTAATTCACTACTCAACAATCATTAAATCTATATTTGAGCTTTATCTTCTACTTTCTTCCCTCACCCAAGTTATTCAACAACCAAGCATGCTTAATAACATGAAATAGACATGAAAACTAACCTTTGATCTTATAGGAATGAGCTTTGGATCAAGTTACCAACTTGAATGAAAACCTAACTTCAACACCCAAGGAATTCTTGAATCCTACAACCCTAGTGAGTCTCCTAACACTTGGATATCTTGATTCTTGCTATTTGATCTTTGATTTCTCTTAGGTTTGAATGGAATATGCTTGGAAGAAGATTCTAGAGCTATTAAGAGTTTGGGGAAAGTGGGAAATGAAAAAGAAAAAAAAATAACAAGGGTCGTCTATATATAAAAGAAAAAACTGGCCCGACCCGATTATACGACCATTCATACGGTCAGTACAATTTATACGATCCGTATAAATGGACTATATAATCCCAACAGGGGGTTTACCCTTCTCTAGAATGGTTCTATGGACCATTATACGGACCGTATAAATTATACGGTCCGTATAAATTATACGGTCCGTATAAATGGCCGTACAATCCATATTTTCCCGAAATTTATTCTCGTCGATTCATTCAACCTCCAATCCTTATAGAACCTTATTGGAACCTACATAATACTTCATTAATCATCTATGGGGCCTTATAACTCCCCCTCAAGACATTACTAAATAAATTATAGCTCCATTGTTGCGATACCTTCCCAAATATGACTTACATTTCACTTCCTTCGACGAACTCAGTTTCACAGATTCATATGACTTCAAAATCTTATGGTGTGCCCTTAAAGTTATCAAATACTCTCCTTAATCTAATAAGGACTTCATGTTCACCTTAAGCTCGCGTTAGTATGCTCACAACGCAACAAGCCAAAATCTCCGAGGTGTAACATTCTTCCCCCCTTAGGAACATTCGTCCTCGAATGTTAGACTCTTGGGGATTCTACAAAAATTTTGCCAGTGTTTTACCTGTAATATGGTACTACCATCCTATCACAGCAACTCAAAATGTATCGCCTCACAGGGCTACAACAACAAGATCAACAACCATGGCCACACACGACCAAGAAAGCACTACAAGAAAGCATTACATACCTGAGGACAATGGCGTCTCTGCCTGAGTCTCCTCTGGAGGTGGAAATAAATGTGGATACCTAAGTTTCATGTCTTCTTTCACTTCCCAGGTCATTTTCTCTCTATTATTATTTCTCCATAAGACTTTAACTGAAGCTACATCTTTGGTTCTGGGTCTCCGTACTTGCCTATCTAGAGTGGCAATGGGAACTTCTTCGTAGGACAGTTGCTCGGTGACTTGAACATCATCTATAGGTATAGTTCTAGAAGGATCTCCAATGCACTTACGAAGCATCAACATATAAAAAACCAGATTGACTGACTCCAAATCCGTGGGTAGATCTAATTCATAAGCCATTTGGCCTACCTTGCGTACAATCTCATAGGGTTCAATGTACCGGGGAATAAGCTTGCCTCTTTTGCCAAATCTCATGATGCCCCTTCATTGGCGACACCTTCAAGAATACCCAGTCCTTACTTGGAACTCTAAGTCCCGTCGACGATTATCTGCGTACAATTTCTGGCGACTCTGAGTTGTTACTAATCAATCCAGTATAAGCTTGACCTTTTCTATAGCTTGATGGACCAAGTCTGGCCCTATCAGTTTAGTTTCTCCTACTTCGAACCACCCAACTGGCAATCTACACTTGCGCCCATATAAAGCCTCATACGGGGCCATTTGGATCTTTGGAATGATAACTGTTGTTATAAGCAAACCCAATAAGTGGTAAGTGATTATCCCAACTACCTCCAAAATCCAATACACATGCCTGTAGCATATCCTCGAGAGTTTGGATGGTACACTCAGCTTGTTCATCAGTCTGTGGATGAAATGTTATACTAAGACTCACTTGAGTCCCCAAACCTTCTTCAAAAGATTTTCAGAAATTGGTTATAAACTATGTCCCTTTATCGGAAATAATAGATCTTTGGACACCATGGAGTTGTACTATCTCTTTAACGTGCAGCTTTGCATAATCTTCAGCTGCGTATGTAGTTCTGACTTGTTATAACCCGTATTTCGTGCGTTCGGATGTTGCGAGACAATGGTGAGAAGTTAAGGACAAGATTATTTTTAAAGAGTTATTTTAATGCACGAGGGGTTATGAATATTATTTATGAACATTGGTGGTATGAAAATATTGAGAAAGGTTAAGGGTAAAAAGAGAATTTTGCAAAATGGCCAATGAAAATAATGTGGAAGGCTAGGGGTAAAATGGTAATATTGAGAAAAGTTGAGGGGCAAAATGGTAATCTCACAAAAGGTTCATGAAAATTCTAAAAGGGCCATATTGGCCATGTGACAAAAAAATAAAATAAAAAAAAGAGAAGATGACACAACAAGTCATCTTTGTGGCCTTGAAGAAAATTCAAGAAAAGAAAGGAATAATCTAGAGAAAATTGGTGGAAGACTAAGTGGCATGTGACCACCATGTGCCTATGTTATATATATATATGGAAGGGGTGATCATCTTTTTAAGGAGAAGAGAAAGAAAAGAAAGAAAGAAAGAACAAGAAAGAGAGAGAGAGAAGTCACGGCCAAAGGGTGGTCGGACGCTCTTTGAGATTTGTCATGGAAAAATTATTTTCCTTCTAGTTTCCTACTAATTGAAAGGTCCCCGTCAACGTGGAGTGGTTGTTGGAGCAAGCCAAGCATTTATTTGGAGGATTTACCAATTCTAGTTAAGTGAAGAAGTTGAAGGAAAAAGGTATGTATCAAATCTTACTTCATGTGTTATGCATGGTTGTGAGTATTATAGTGTGGAAATGGGTGAAAATCATGGAAATATGAATGTTGTATAGTAGTGGCCGTGTGCATGGTGTATGTGTGATTGAGCCGTGTATGTGTGTGTTGTGTTGCATGGAAGATTAACTTGATTTCATGTTGTGTGTTGGTTGTGGTTGCAATGTATAGAAATGGATGGAGAATTCATGAAAAAATATGCATATGTGTGTGTTAGCTTAATGGTGTAGTTAATGGAAAGGTGTGACAAATTGATTTTACTTAGAGTGGTAATTGTTGTTATGGAAGATTCTATAAGGTAAAATAAGAGTTAAATGGTTTGGAGGATCGAGAGTTGGGTTATGGTGATTGAATTTGAAAGAGAAAAACATGTTGTTGTTGTTGGAATGTATATAAATGAGTAAAAATGCATGAAGATATGTAAGGAGAGATTATGGTCGAAATAGGTGTTTTGGTAAGTTAGTGTAAATTAATGTAATTCGATATTCTAGTTGTTGTCGTTATGGGTCATGTAACGTTGAATGAAGAATGTGGTTGAAGTTAATGAATATAGATGATAATGAAATGTATGGTTATTGTTAAATTTGAAGGTTTCGGGTGAAGTAGTATGTCGATTGGTTCGACGGAATATTATGTGAATTGAATTGAATTGAACTGAATTGAATTGAATGGAATTGAATATAAATGGAATGTTGTTGGTAAGATTGTTGGTATTGTTGTTGGTTTGGCCGAGTTGAATTCTCGGATTGTTGTTGATTGATGAATTGAGCCGAGTTAGAATCTCGGGGATGGTGCAATTACGGGAGGCGTCTCGAAATTTCGGCAGGCCATAAGTGAATGTACTTGAAAGGTTAAGGCAAGTATGTGTCGATGAATCTAACGATAATGTCGATCTTCTTGAATGTAGACTAAAAAGTTGGGCGAATAAGCGTGACGAGTAAGGCGCGGCGCAGGTATGTTAAGGCTCGTCCCTTTTCTTTCTATGGCATGATCTGTACGTGAGATTTGACAAATGCTTCCATAATGTTCCTATTTTAAAAAGTTAGAAATTATGATTTCAAAACATGATTTTTCTTCTTAAAAGTTTATAAATGTTTTCAAAATATTCATTTTCTACAAATCCAAGTTTTACGTTTTTAATAGTTTTTATGACTAAAACGATGACTACGATTTCATGACGATAATGATGATACCCGATATGAGAAAATGTCTATGACGAATAAGGCGAGAACGTGTTCCTACTATGAATATGATGACACGAAAACATGAAGCTATTTCTTGATTTTCTTAGTCCTATTTATGAATAATGATTATTTCAAAGGTTCCAAAGCATATGAAACGACACCCGACGATCCTGTTCTATGTTTTCTCATGATGTTACTTTCCATTGATAGTCTCGCCTTATAGTACTAGTTCCGTCAAGGTGAGGCAAAGCGCCCATGATTATTCCATAATGTAATCGGAGGTTTCCGACCTTACGTCACTCCGATAAAGTTATAACTGTTGGTTGGGCTCTTATGCATGCTTAAGTTATGGCAGTCATACCGTGCCTATGTGGCCGGGCATGTCACCGCTACGGCGGCGGCTATTGGACGATTAAACCGTGCCTAGAAGGCCGGGCATGTCACCGCTTATGCGGGCCGCGATGTATATCACCGGTCCTAGAGGCTGTGCACGACCACCACTAGTGGGCGGCACGAGACAATTACCCCGGACGCGGGAGGCCCGGACGCGGGCTAATGATGTTATGTGATTCAGACAGGCTATGATGCCTTATGTGATGCAGACAGACTATGTATGTATGTACGTGAAGAGTAACAGTAAGCATGCATGACTCCGCCTCAAGAGGCACTCAGATGTACGACTCACGTTTTACAAGACATGATATGTTCTACTGGGTTCCATTCCGTTATTACTCATGAGCACGCTTTTACTATGTTGCTACGTAAAGCTATATCTCCTATTATATTACTGTTCATGCCTTACATACTCAGTACATTGCTCGTACTGACCCCTTTTCTTCGGGGGCTGCGTTTCATGCCGCGCAGGTACACCCAGATGATCAGACGTCATTATAGAAGATGTTCCAGCGGAGTTGGCATCTCCATTTGCTCTGGAGAGTTGCCGGATCAAGAGTCCTACGCTATGATGTCATGTTCGAGTTAGAGACTTTGCAGACACAGTCGTGGGTTTCGGGAGTCAGTCTGTACTATGATACAAGTTTTGCACAGTTATATATATTATTTGATTTAAAGGCAACAGAAGAATACTTTAGAAATCTTGTTATGTATACTGGATGTAGAGGTTCAAAAAAAAAATTTAGTACGTAGTAAGAGTTAGCGGGTTCGCTCGGCTCCGGTCACGGGGTCGGGTGCCCATCACACCCTAGTGAGATCGGGGTGTGACAAAGTGGTATCAGAGCAGGTCGGTCTAAGGGATGTCTGCAAAGTCGTGTCCGGTAGAGTCGTTTATGGGTGTGAAGCCGGCCACATCTATAGACGGGGAGGCTGCGGAGCATCTAGGAATGGTTGACCTTCTTTCTGTCATTAGATCATGCGATAGAGCCAAGACATAGGGAATAAGATCCCTTATATTAATCATTGATTTCCGTATGCGCCCGGTATCGGCGGAAAAAGGCGAGGAATGATATGGAAGTCAAAAGAGGTGAGACTGGATGAATATATTTGTTCTGTTACGTGAGGTTGGGCGCCAGACAGGAAATAGTCATGCACCGGCAGAAAGTGAATATCGAGAAGAGAAAAGGGTAAAACGGTAAATGTAAAAGAAAGGACGTATTACGAAAATATTTCGGAAACTGTGAGACTTTGACTGGCTTTAAATCATGTAATAAAGGTCATATGAGAAAGTGGACGCGATTATATCGGTATTAAGGCACCGAATCCCACCAGAGTTTCGAAGTTAAGCGTGCTAAGGTGGGAGGATGGGTGACCCCCTGGGAAGTATGAAGAAATTCCATAAATTTAAGTCTAAGAGACGAATGAAAGATTAGAGTAACCTAAGGAAAACCAGAGTGTATGGAATGGCTAGAGACCCTAAGAGGTCGCGTGAGACGAGGCAGACTAGCTCGGTGAGGAGACAAAAAGTGTATCATAACCCGGGAAAGTTGGATAGGCTTGAACAAGGTTTGAAAGTATTTTGTGGGTTAATGAATAATGCACATATATATATACATGAATGTGTAGAATATTTTACGTATGATTATATTGATAGATATGGGAGTCCCAAAGAACCGGCGCTACGGTAAGGAAGGCATTAGTCAAGTGAGGGAATCGAAGCCCAAGTGACGGCGAAAGTGGACGATATAAGTGCTACAAGGAAAGTGTCATTATTTTGTTATGGACTAAGGCAAAATTTGGAGGGTCTAATATGGTGATAGTTGGGAAGGAAAGAGAGTGTGTTAGTGGAAAACAAAGAGAACAAAGTGTCGAAAGGAGGCGAAAGGTAAGAAACCTCAGTAAAGGAGGTTCCCGAGAGAAATTACCGGCAAAGCGCGAGATTATTTGGGTAAGGACTCAAAGTAGACATGTGAAAAGGAACAGAAAGTGATAAAAAGAAACAGGAAAGGAGTGTACGAGGATTAAAGACCGATTTTGATAAGTGAAGTTAAAGGAATAGTGACTGCGACGAGGGAAAGTAAGGCAAGAGAAGGGATATAAAGGAATAGATATGTGGCAACATGAATATAGTTAAAGGTTCGGCGAACAAGGATAGGAAGAAAAAAAATAGTAAGGATATTGTGCTAAGGACAAAAGTAGCAGAACGCTGAGAGATATGGATACACAGCTACAGCACGATTGCGCAGTTAAGGAAGAACAACGAACAAGTGAACTAAGGGAGTGAAAGGACAAGTAGTGAATGAAAATGTGGACGAGAGGATGACATAGATGGAAGGTAAAAGAAAACTTAGGATAAAAAGTTTCCGGGATGTCCGACACGAATTAGAAGGAAGATGAGGAATAAGGTATAAGTGAAGACTTTACAAAAGGACTGTTGGTATAAGAAGCCCCTAAGAGGGGGGAGATCGTATTAGAAAAGGTAACCTATGACATGGAGCAAAGACTTATGAAAAGGTCAGAGAGTTCTATTATAAGGAAAATAAGGTAAAGGATAAGGAACGGGCATAAAGGAAAGAGTAGCTATAAAAGGAACCCTCCCAGAGTATTATGACGCCCATAAGGTCAGTTGAACATTCGAGGACGAATGTTCTAAAGGGGGGGAGGATGTTATAACCCGTATTTCGTGCGTTCGGATGTTGCGAGACAATGGTGAGAAGTTAAGGACAAGATTATTTCCAAGAGTTATTTTAATGCACGAGGGGTTATGAATATTATTTATGAACATTGGTGGTATGGAAATATTGAGAAAGGTTAAGGGTAAAAAGAGAATTTTGCAAAATGGCCAATGAAAATAATGTGGAAGGCTAGGGGTAAAATGGTAATATTGAGAAAAGTTGAGGGGCAAAATGGTAATCTCACAAAAGGTTCATGAAAATTCTAAAAAGGCCATATTGGCCATGTGACAAAAAAATAAAATAAAAAAAAAGAGAAGATGACACAACAAGTCATCTTTGTGGCCTTGAAGAAAATTCAAGAAAAGAAAGGAATAATCTAGAGAAAATTGGTGGAAGACTAAGTGGCATGTGACCACCATGTGCCTATGTTATATATATATATGGAAGGGGTGATCATCTTTTAAGGAGAAGAGAAAGAAAAGAAAGAAAGAAAGAACAAGAAAAGAGAGAGAGGGAGTCACGGCCAAAGGGCTGGCCGGATCGCCCTTTGAGATTTGTCATGGAAAAATTATTTTCCTTCTAGTTTCCTACTAATTGAAAAAGGTCCCCGTCAACGTGGAGTGGTTGTTGGAGCAAGCCAAGCATTTATTTGGAGGATTTACCAATTCTAGTTAAGTGAAGAAGTTGAAGGAAAAAGGTATGTATCCAATCTTACTTCATGTGTTATGCATGGTTGTGAGTATTATAGTGTGGAAATGGGTGAAAATCATGGAAATATGAATGTTGTATAGTAGTGGCCGTGTGCATGGTGTATGTGTGATTGAGCCGTGTATGTGTGTGTTGTGTTGCATGGAAGATTAACTTGATTTCATGTTGTGTGTTGGTTGTGGTTGCAATGTATAGAAATGGATGGAGAATTCATGAAAAAATATGCATATGTGTGTGTTAGCCGAATGGTGTAGTTAATGGAAAGGTGTGACAAATTGATTTTACTTAGAGTGGTAATTGTTGTTATGGAAGATTCTATAAGGTAAAATAAGAGTTAAATGGTTTGGAGGATCGAGAGTTGGGTTATGGTGATTGAATTTGAAAGAGAAAAACATGTTGTTGTTGTTGGAATGTATATAAATGAGTAAAAATGCATGAAGATATGTAAGGAGAGATTATGGTCGAAATAGGTGTTTTGGTAAGTTAGTGTAAATTAATGTAATTCGATATTCTAGTTGTTGTCGTTATGGGTCATGTAACGTTGAATGAAGAATGTGGTTGAAGTTAATGAATATAGATGATAATGAAATGTATGGTTATTGTTAAATTTGAAGGTTTCGGTGAAGTAGTATGTCGATTGGTTCGACGGAATATTATGTGAATTGAATTGAATTGAACTCAATTGAATTGAATGGAATTGAATATAAATGGAATGTTGTTGGTAAGATTGTTGGTATTGTTGTTGGTTTGGCCGAGTTGAATTCTCGGATTGTTGTTGATTGATGAATCGAGCGAGTTAGAATCTCGGGATGGTGCAATTACGGGGAGAGTCGCCGAAATTTCGGCAGCTAGCAAGTGAAGTGAATGTACTTGAAAGGTTAAGGCAAGTATGTGTCGATGAATCTAACGATAATGTCGATCTTCTTGAATGTAGACTAAAAAGTTGGGCGAATAAGCGTGACGAGTAAGGCGCGGCAGTGTATGTTAAGGCTCGTCCCTTTTCTTTCTATGGCATGATCTCGTACGTGAGATTTGACAAATGCTTCCATAATGTTCCTATTTTAAAAGTTAGAAATTATGATTTCAAAACATGATTTTTCTTCTTAAAAGTTTATAAATGTTTTCAAAATATTCATTTTCTACAAATCCAAGTTTTACGTTTTTAATAGTTTTTATGACTAAAACGATGACTACGATTTCATGACGATAATGATGATACCCGATATGAGAAAATGTCTATGACGAATAAGGCGAGAACGTGTTCCTACTATGAATATGATGACACGAAAACATGAAGCTATTTCTTGATTTTCTTAGTCCTATTTATGAATAATGATTATTTCAAAGGTTCCAAAGCATATGAAACGACACCCGACGATCCTGTTCTATGTTTTCTCATGATGTTACTTTCCATTGATAGTCTCGCCTTATAGTACTAGTTCCGTCAAGGTGAGGCAAAGCGCCCATGATTATTCCATAATGTAATCGGAGGTTTCCGACCTTACGTCACTCCGATAAAGTTATAACTGTTGGTCGGGCTCTTATGCATGCTTAAGTTATGGCAGCCATACCGTGCCTATGTGGCGGGCATGTCACCGCTACGGCGGCAGCTATTGGACGATTAAACCGTGCCTAGAAGGCCGGGCATGTCACCGCTTATGTGGTCGCGATGTATATATCGGTCGTAGGCTGTGCACGACCACCACTAGTGGCGGCACGAGACAATTACCCCGGACGCGGGAGGCCCGGACGCGGCTAATGATGTTATGTGATTCAGACAGCTATGATGCCTTATGTGATGCGTACAGACTATGTATGTATGTACGTGAAGAGTAAAAGAAGCATGCATGACTACCAAGAGGCACTCGGATGTACGTACTACGTTTACGCGCATACATGATATGTTCTTCTAGGCCCATTCTGTTATTACTCATGAGTACAGTTTTTACTATGTTGCTACGTAAAGCTATATCTCCTATTATATTACTGTTCATGCCTTACATACTCAGTACATTGCTCGTACTGACCCCTTTTCTTCGGGGGCTGCGTTTCATGCCGCGTGCAGTACACCTGTATGATCGACGTCATTATAGAAGATGTTCCAGCCGTGAGTTGGCATCTCCATTTGCTCCGAGAGTCACGGGATCAAGAGTCCTACGCTATGATGTCATGTTCGAGTTAGAGACTTTGCAGATACGCCGTGGGTTTCGGGAGTCATTCGTACTATGATACAAGTTTTGCACAGTTATATATATTATTTGATTTAAAGGCAACAGAAGAATACTTTAGAAATCTTGTTATGTATACTGGATGTAGAGGTTCAAAAAAAAAATTTAGTACATAGTAAGAGTTAGCGGGTTCTGGCTCGGCTCCGGCCACTGTGGTCGGTGCCCATCACACCCTAGTGAGATCGGGGTGTGACATGACTGGTAGGAAATGAGCTGACTTCGTAAGTCTATCCACAATTACCCATATAGAATCATAGTTATGCTTGGAACGAGGTAAGCCTGTGATAAAATCCATATTAATTACTTCCCATTTCCAAGTCATAATTTCTATAGCTTGCAACAATCCACCGAGCTTTTGGTGCTCAATCTTCACTTGTTGACAGTTAGGACATTGAGCCGCGAATTCCGCTATATTTTTCTTCATTCCATTCCACCAATATATGAATTTAAGATCATGGTACATTTTCGTTGCTCCAGGATGAACAGAATAACGGGAACAATGAGCTTCCTTCAAAATCTGATGACATAATCCTGCAACATCGGGAACACACAACCTGCCTTGACATTGGAGAACTCCATCTCTAGAAATCTCAAAGGATGACTTTTTCTTTTGAGGAAGTGTATTTCTATAATGAACTAGCATGAGATCCTCGTATTGGCACTCTTTCACCTCAACTACTAATGATGAAACGGCTGAATTCTGAATGGTAGCTCCCATATTGCCCGAGTCCATCACCCGAACTCGTAGGCTAGCTAACTGCTGGAGCTCATAAGTTAACTTTCTTTTCTCTGGCTAAACATTACATAGGCTACCCATAGATCTATGGCTAAGAGCATCAGCCACAACGTTCGCCTTCCCGGGATGATATAGGATGTTAACATCATAGTCTTTCAACAACTCCAACCATCGCCTTTGCCGTAAATTCAACTCTTTCTGTTTGAAAATCTATTGAAGGCTCTTGTGATCCGTATAAATATCAACATGGACACCATATAAATAATGCCTCCACATCTTCAATGCATGGATCACCGCAGCTAACTCAAGATCATGGGTTGGATAATATTTCTCATGTTTCCGTAACTACCTTGAAGCATAAGCAATCACTTTACCATACTACATCAACATACATCCTAACACAACACCTGAAGCATCACAATAGACAACATAGCCTTCCGATCCTTCTGGAAGTTTCAGGACTGGGGCAGAAGTTAATCTATTCTTTAACTCTTGAAAACTGTGTTCACAAGCATCCGTCCATTGGAATTTAGTTGGTTTCTGCGTTAGCTTCGTCAATGGTGTAGAAATAAAAGAAACACCTTCTACAAACCTTTTGTAATAAGCTGCTAAACCCAGAAAACTACGAACCTCCATAAGTGTTGTAGGCCTTGGCCAAGTCTTCACAGCCTCAATCTTCTGGGCATCCACCCGGATACCATCAGCTGAAATAACATGAACCAAAAAGGTCACTGAATTCAACCAAAACTCACACTTCGAAAATTTTGCAAATAGCTCCCGAGTCTGAAAAACTCTAAGAACGGTACGTAAATGGTCTGCATGTTCAGCTTCGGACCGAGAATATACTAGAATATCGTCAATGAACACGATCACAAACAAGTCTAGGAAAGGTCTAAACACATTATTCATCAAATCCATGAATACTACCGGTGCATTAGTTAGCCCAAACGACATTACCCGGAACTCAAATAGACCGTATCTAGTTCTGAAGGTGGTCTTAGGAATATCTTCCTCCCTAACTCTCACCTGATGATACCCGGATCTCAAATCTATTTTTGAAAACCATATGGCATCCTGCAATTGATCAAATAAATCATCGATCCTTGGAAGCGGATATTTATTCTTGATCGTCACCTTGTTCAGCTATCTATAATCAATACACATTCGCAAAGAGCCATCTTTCTTTCTTACAAACAATACGGGTGCTCCCCACGGGGATGAACTAGGCCTAATAAATCCTTTTTCAAGCAAGTCCTTCAATTGCTCTTTCAACTTTTTTAATTCTGTGGGAGCCATTCTATATGGAGGAATAAATATGGGCTTGGTATCCGGTAGCATAATCAGTCTCCCGCTCTGGGGGAAGGCCTGGAAGTTCATTTGGAAACTCATTCACTATGGGGACAGACTGAAGAGTCGGCGATTCGGCTTCTATATCTTGAACCCGGACTAAATGATAAATACAACCTTTAGCAATAATCTTCGTTGCCTTGAGATAAGAAATAAACCTACCTCTCGGAGACGCTGTATTTCCCTTCCATTCCAAAACTGGTTCTCCCGGAAACTGGAAGTGAACCATTTTTGTTCTACAATCAACATTGGCATAGCAAGAAGCCAACCAATCCATGCCCATGATAACATCAAAATCTACCATTTTCAACTCATGTAAATCAACCATAGTACGATGAGCACAAATCACAGCTATGCAATTTCTATATACTCGACTAGCTATTACCGGATCACCAACGGGTGTTGATACCTCGAAAGGTTTGATTGACTCCAATTTCACCCTAAATCGACCAGCAATATAAGGAGTAACATATGACAATATGGAGCCCGGATCTATCAATTCATATACATCAAGAGAAAATACTACCTGTAACAACATCAGGAGAGGACTCATGATCCTGCCGTCCAGCTAATGCGTAAATACGGTGCTGAAGACTGCTAGAACTGGGAGCTCCTCCTCTACCTCTACCACGGCTAACTAGTGTCTGTGAGCCTTGCCCCGGAGGACGTATAGATGATGAAGACCCAGCTGCTGACCCTGAGGGCTGGACCCTACCCCTACCACCAATCGAGGGGCAGTCACGCATGATATGGCCTGGCCGACCGCATATATAGCAAACATCTAAACCCAATCGGCACTGGCCCCAATGTAACTTCCCGCACTGAGAAAATCGTGGTATAGGCGATCTTGCCTGGCCTGAGTCACCTCTGTAATGAGAACCTGTAGCTCTAAAACTCTGGCTTGGCCCGGAGTGAATATATCTATCAAATTTATGGCCTGTAGATCGCGGAGGTGCACTAGTCATGGAATGGCCTGAATGCCTAGAAAACTGTTGTCTTTGCCCTCCTTTAAACTCAATAGTCGGACCCGAAGATCTAGCTCTCTTGCTATAACCTCTATCAAGCTCACGCTCACTTCTTAGCTGTTGTTGGCTTTCCTTCAAATTCTGGGCATGGGCTTGAATGCGAGAAATGTCCATACCATCTTGAAGTGATGCAGTCAAGCACTTGTCCATCAAATGTGGCCCTAAGCCACTCACAAACCGGTGCACTCGATCACCCATATCCGCTACCATGGCCGGAGCATACCTAGCCAAAGAATTGAAGCGGAGGCTATACTCTAAGGCACTTATACTTCCTTGCCTAAGATTCAAGAACTTATTGGCTCTAGCCCACCGAACCTCGGGCTGCAAGTAATGCCGGAGAAAAGCATCAACAAATTCTTGCTATACCCGAGGAGGTGCATTGACTCCCGTAGAAGATATCCAAACCATATACCAATGAACCGCGACATCCCGTAGTATGTAGGAGTCCAATTCTACCGATTCGACGTCTGAGGCATGCATTAACCGAAGTGTCCTCAACATCCCATCAATAAAGCTTTGGGGATCCTCATCCTGCTTTGAGTCGTAGAATTTCGAAGGGTTCAAGCTATTAAAATCATGGGCCCTGGCACTCACAGCCCTATCACCATGACCCGTACCATGCCGCTGGGCCTGGGCGGCAACTAGCTGAGTCAGCAAATGAATGGCCTCTTTCACATTTTGGCTCGGAGCATCTGGTGGAAGAGTTGGGGTGCTGGAGCTACGGCTGAGGCTCCCTCATGCTTCTCTGAAATTGGCAATGAATGAGAGGACCAAGATGGAACCTCATTCTGGGGCTTCCTCTCCTCTATAACCGTCAGCGGTATTCTCTCAGTCTGCCTCCTTGTCACTGTCTTGCCCTTTTGGGCTACTGTAGCTTTTCTCTTTACAGGCATCTCTGAAATACATAACACACGGTTAAGGAAAGAGAAATCCTTATATCATGGCTCTATCACACAATCTATGAAGAGAGAAGGTCATTCATTCCAAAAATACCTGCAGCCTCCTATTTATAAGTGTGGCGCACAACACACCTATAAATAAGACTCTACTGGACATGGCTCGTAGACACACCCTAGGACGGAACCCGCTCTGATACCACTTTTGTCGCGACCCAGTTGGAGGGCCATGACGGGCACCCTGAGCTAACCCACCCGGGCACCTCTCTTCATACTTTCACAAACGTAACTAGGTGAGCCGTATGGCTAACTCGCAATTCCTGTGCATCAATAATACAATCTTATCGGGAAAGAACACTTTTATATCAACATCATAAACTATGCCCATATACATATAAACAAGCCGACTAGGCTAACAAAATGATATACAAAATATGAGCTGACAAGGCTAATAGACATCTAGCTATACACAACTGTCTACGAGCCTCTGAAGAGAGTATGTAACATCATAAAGACTGGACAGGGCCCCGCCATGCCCATGCATATATACACAAAAGAATAGTACCAACAAATGCAGTAGCCTTCGAATCAAACAGCCCTCTAAGTCACTTCTCGGATAATCGCCCAAGGATCAAGTCTATCTCCTCATCGTCCACTTGCGGGCATGACGCAACGTCCACAAACAAAAAGACATCAGTACAAACAATGTACTGAGTATGTAAGGCACAATCAATAACATAATAGAAGCATGAAAGATAACATAAGATAGAAGAGTGATGGGATAGCAGAGCCATTTATACCTCTAGCGACGCTCATCACATTTACTTACCCTTTTCTAATGGGAACCTTCTATTACATACACATACATATATAGTAGTACCATACCCGACCATGTGAGTTCGGCGTCTTACATACCCGGGATAACAAGGCTCGGTATTATGCATACCCGGCCCTATCAAGGCTCAGTGTTATCCGTACCCAACTACAGTGGTGTGCGCGCAATATACATCATACCCAGGCACATAAGCCCAATGCTACATACTGGCCATACATATATACATACATATACACCTAGGAGTACTGACGTAGTGTCAACATCATTATCGTCTATATATTTTTCTTTAGAGGGTCAACTATCATAGAATGAGACCAATGGTATCATGAGGATATACAGAACTATGAGCTTTTGTGATTCTAGGAATGAAATCATCATGGAAGATATTATGGATTTCACATGAAGGTATACGACAAATGGGAACATGCCTTAAGAAGAAGGGTTAGCCTTACATACCTTTATGTCTTCTTAACTACATAACGTTCACCTCCAAAGCTTGAGAAATCTACATTTAAAAGGATTCATACCAAGGTTAAGTCTTAAAGACACTCTTAAGTTCAAACTAGAATAATTCATAAGCTAACGAAAATTGGGCAGCATTTCCCCTATTTCATCCACTTCTACCAAATTCCAAAACAACTCCCAATCAACAATGACATTATTAACAGTACTAAAATCAAGAGGCTTCATTCACGTTAAGTATCGTCCAATCCTCAAAACTCCCTTTCGAGGTCACTCATAATAAGAGCTACAACACAACACCATATTAACTTACATGCAATACTTCCTCAACGTCATTAGTACCACCCACAACAAGATTATACTCATAGCATGCTAAGAATCATAATTCAAGTTAATTCACTACTCAACAATCATTAAATCTATATTTGAGCTTCATCTTCTACTTTCTTCCCTCACCCAAGTTATTCAACAACCAAGCATGCTTAATAACATGCAATAGACATGAAAACTAACCTTTGATCTCATAGGAATGAGCTTTGGTTCAAGTTACCAACTTGAGTGAAAACCTAACTTCAACACCTAAGGAATTCTTATATCCTACGACCCTAGTGAGTCTCCCAACACTTGGATATCTTGATTCTTGATATTTGATCTTTGATTTCTCGGTTTGACTGGAATATGCTTGGAAGAAGATTCTAGAGCTTTTAAGAGTTTGGGGAAAGTGGGAAATGAAAAAAAAAAAGAACAAGGGTCATCCATATATATAAAAAAAGAAAAAAGAAAACTGGCCCGACCCGATTAAACAATAATTTATATTGGCCGTACAATTTATACGGTCCGTATAAATGGACCGTATAATCTCACCAGAGGGTTTACCCTTCTCTGGAATGGTTTTACGGAATAAATTATATGGTCCATATAAATGGCTGTACAATCCATATTTTCCCGATATTTATTCTCGCCGATTCATTCAACCTCTAATCCTTATGGAACCTTATTGGCACCTGCATAACACTTCCATTAATCATCTAAGGGGCCCTATAGCTCCCCCTCAAGACATTACTAAACTAATTATAGCTCGATTGTTGCAAAACCTTCCCAAATATGACTTATATTTTACTTCCTTCGACGAACTGCTTTCATCTATTCATATGACTTCAAAATCTTATGGTGCGCCCTTAAAGTTATCAAATACTCTCCTTAATATCATAAGGACTTCATGTTCACCTTAATCTCGTGTTAGTCTACTTACAATGCAACAAGCCAAAATCTCCGAGTTGTAACAGCCTCCCACTAAGTCATAAATGATCATCCAGACCTTTCAGAGTCGACGGAATTTCGAAAAAGGTATGTTTACTCAAAAGTCAATTTTGAGTCAAAAGGTTTTCTCTTAAAGGCTCAAAATTTCAAAAGTCACACTAAAACTTGCCCAATGACCTCGAGAATCGTGCCACCTATTCTCGCAGTCCAAAATCATGCTAACGAGGCTCGGGAAAAGGTCAACGGGGGAAAAAGGGTCAAAAATGCAATAACAATAGAACGGGTCGTTACATCAGATACCAATTAAACAATCGCTCATCCTCGAGCGACAAGTAAAAGAGTGTGGAAGCTGACGGTAATCAAAGAATCTTTATCAATCAACACGAGACCCTTCACATCACGAAGTATGCCTAAAATCACTGCTCGCTGACCTTATCAAAACTTCCTTTACCTTGGCTAAAAGCTCCAGTTTCCATATTGCTAAACTCAAAATGCTTTCACAGTTGATCCTCAGATAAAAGAACCGATGCTACCGAAATTCTCTGATTTGACATAACCATACCTCTAAAACAATCAATAGGCCCCACAAAATTCCATAGAACAGCACAACCCTTAGACACAACACACTTGATGTAGCTTATGCATCTACCAAGCAGTATATGAGGGGTCCTGGTTGAGTACCAGTTCCCTTATGAAATGTAGTAAGTGAATGACACAGGATGTTATCGTGAAAAACTCCTTGCTCAAGGAATTAAAAATCACGACCTACCTCAGTAGGATTTCAACTCCACTACACGGGAAGCTTCAGGTTACAACTCTATCGTAAGTTAGGAATTAACTCCCATAATTCCTCACCCTTACAATAACATTTATGTAACCTGGGAACTAACCCCGATAGTCCCTCCACACTTGCAATACTCCGATTGCAAGAACCTCCACTTGACTAACTCTAGCCAAGAACTACTAATACACCTAGACTAACTCTAGCCTAGTGTACCACTCAAAAGCTTGTGGAAATACACTTCCAACAAGCAGACTTTTAGACTTTCAAATACCTACAAACAACTTCTCAACCAAGAGAAGTAGGTTTACAATTTAAGTACAAATGAACAAAGGTTTACACCAACCTAAAGAACATACACTAAACTCATATCAGTATCTGCTCCTTCAGCTTGAAAGTAACTTTGTTCTTGTTATCACTTGAATTCTTGCAGCGACAACTTTTTCACAAGTTAGATTAGGTTTTTCAACTGATGCATAATATGTTGTAACATGTTGTATATATAGTGGAAAACATATGGGATGGATAGAGACCACTCATTCAATATTTGACTTAAAGCATGGGTTAACTCAACTGTTGTACTTGTGTGCAGTGAGTAGCTCGGCTTTACAGCTATCTCTACTTATCATGCAAGATGCACAAAGAGCAGATCACAGACCAGGTCTCTAGCTGGTTCTGAATCAGTTTGACAATCATCAAAACACGAATGCATTTAAGCTTATCCATTTCTCCCCTTTTGATGATAACAAACTCATAGATAATGGTCCCTCTGAGAACCAGATCCCACTTGTTCCCCCTGCGACACAGACCATTATTTTCAATGTACCTTCAACATGCTAGCAACAAAATAGGCCAAGAACTAGTTCACCCACTAAAAGGGTCCTTTTAATCACAACTTCAATCTTCCAGTTCTTCCCCCTCGATTTTAGCTCATTCATTTCATCATTATCAATATCTTCCCTCTTTTGGCATCATAAAAAAAGGATTGAAAGAGTAAGAAGTTCAGCCATATTAAATGCACCAAGAGGGGTAACGAATACGAGCAGATTAGAGGGAAATAAGCAAGCAATAAAGCACATGACAATGTAATTTGCCCAAATAAAAATTAGAAAACATGAGAGTAATTTGTTCAGTACTCAAAAATATGGATTGATGCTACAAATATACCAATAGTCATGTCAGGAAAAAAGGAGCAGAATTTAAGTAGAGGGAGAAATAAGATCAGGGCTAAGAAGAATTTTTGGTATTGCTTAGGGCTTGAATGAGTTTGTCAACTCTTTCATTATAAGCTTGTTGGTCTTTTAACATTTGGTTCCAAAATTCATTCACTTTGACCTTTAGTTGGTCCCTCTTAGCCCGCAGTTTGTCCATTTCAGTTGCTTCTTTAGTATTAAAGCCTGAGGTCTCTGTTCGTTTAGCTAACTTCGCTTTTAAAAAAGCATTTTCTACTTTGAGCTGCTCAATCTCTGCATTGGGTGCCTCCTGAGCTTCAATCAAGATTGAGATAATGGAGGGGTTGGCATTATTAGATGCTTTGGGTGTGACTCCATAGTCTTCCAAAGTGTCTAATGAGACCAGATGCTCTTTTGTCCCTAGAAAGGCGGTGCTAGTTTTCACTTGAAAGTGTATAAGCATCTTTGTGAGAAAGAAGCCATAGGGGAGACCAGTTTTCCCTTACACAGTCATTGCGCTTTTGTCATCCACTTAATCATGATAGCTAACAGGTTGATTGGTTCAAAAGATAGTAGAGCTTTCATGCGGACTAGGTCTGCGACAGTAACGCTAGAGCTTTGCGTAGCTCTTGGAAAAAGCGCTTTGCTGACGAATTCAAAAACCAGTTGGTGCTCAGGTATTACCTCGTCCTTGTTGAGACTCGCCTTTATAGTAGACCTTGCTATCTTTACGATGAACTTTTGAAATCAGTAGAGCCCTTTCCTGTGATAGCTATTACCCCATCTGTCTTCACTTTTAAGATTTGTGCAAGCATGGACTCAGTAAGCACAAACTCCTTTCCATTTACTGTCAAGGCCAGATCATCATCATCGATTTTGACCAAGCTGTTGTACAGTTCAGTAATGCTTCATACACGGTGGGTGTTAGTGGAGTGAAGAGATGAGTCCATCCTTGAAATTCCACCATCTCTATTAACTCTTTCATCTACGATACCTCCCGTAGGCTTACATCAAGAATTATCCTGAAAAGAACCTTCTATTGCTGCAGATTGACTTTACCTTTTTGTCTTTTGGAAGAACCAAGTTCCTCATTTAACAACACTTTTCTTTTCTTTTGAGAAGAAAGTTGAATGTCCTGATCTCCTTCTTCCCTCTCCCTCCAAATTTCATTTTCAACTTGTTCAGTCTTGTCTCCTTTAGATTTGAGATTTTGAGTGCTTTCTATTTCTCCCACCACTATGTTCTTAGAATTCTTCTTCTTCTTCTTCTTCTTCTTCTTCTTCTTCTTCTTCTTCTTCTTCTTCTTCTTCTTCTTCTTCTTCTTCTTCTTCTTCTTCTTCTTCTTCTTCTTCTTCTTCTTCTTCTTCTTCTTCTTCTTCTTCTTCTTCTTCTTCATCATCATCATCATCATCATCATCATCATCATCTTCTTCTTCTTCTTCATCATCATCTTCATCATCATCATCATCATCTTCTTCTTCTTCTTCATCATCATCATCATCATCATCATCAATTTCCCTTACATTGATAAGATCACCCTTTTTCATTCCCATTATTTTTCTTTTCTTTCTCTCAGTTCGATTACGTTGCTCACTTTGACTGGAGATAGTTGACAGCGAAGCGAATTTCCTTGTTGATCTGCACTTTTGAGTTTTAGAGTAACTATGTGTGAGAGATTTGGAGTATGATTCACTTGAACATTGGTCAGAGGAAGATAAACGGTTTGACTCTGAAGAGTTGGAGCCCATTTTCATTTAGAGACACGAAGTAACACCTGGTGACAAGAGATAATGCAAGGAGATTTTGACAGGATTGTGAAGAAATAAGCTTAGAGAGATGTACGAACGATCTGAGGATTTCTAATGGAAGTGAGATAGACACAAAGGAAGTGTTTAAAGTGGCCTATGCAACGCTTCAGAAAAGCTTCAATAGGAGGGAATGGTTCAGTTCATGAGAAAGGCAATGATTCGTGGGAGACGTTATTTTGAGAATTTCTTTTGGTGAAAGGTGTATGACTTCGATCGACACTTTTTGCAGTTTATCACATATATGAGTACTGAAAGGATTACTAACCTGAGTCACAGGGACCAGATCCTAAAACAGAATTCTTGAGATAAAAGACAATTTTGAAGTATGCGACATTGCTTGTGCTTACTCTCTCTTGGTTCTATTATGCATGCATACCTGTAATGGTATATGAGTGAGCTAGACATAGTCAAAAAACACTTACCAGCCCAATACCTTTCTTATTGACATGATTTTTCAAGAGTTTGAGAGACCCAGTTCTTGATTTTGGCACCAATTGACTTAGAAAGAGAGTTTCCACCTTTGTTATCAACTGCTTACATCCTCTAGTGAAGGCTTTAAGGGAAAAGCTGGTCACTCCCAACCAATCATATTATCACCATCCTTTCCCTCTTCCCCTCCCCATGGATGATATCACTGATTGGTTCTGGGAACCCGGATAAGTTGGGTTCTTTACTTTTGAAAAAAGGATGAATCAGATTCCTTTTGGCCCATGAGGCTAGCACTTCCCTTTTCTTTCCTGGTGATTCTTTCTTTTGAGAACCTATTCTTCCATTTTATCTTTACGTAACATATACTTCTCATTTCTCTTGAAGTACTTGATCCTTACTTTGCATGCCTCCTTATAGTAACCTTCTTACCCACAGTGTGTGCTTAATCCATTTTCAGTTGAGGAGGCAAACTCACTATGTGGGTTGTAGGATGTTTCTTCTTTTTCAAAACCAAGTCCTTCTTTACCACTTCCTTTATTTTTGTACATGGCTGTGATCACATCAGAGGACCAGGTCCATTTGAGGGCCTTGTTAAGATTAAGCTTGGTCCTTTCCAAGTCCTCCTTCAGTAGCCTATTTTTCTCTATTTCAGTAATGAGAATTTGTCTTGTTGTCTTTAGCTCATTTTTAAGATCCTGAGAAGTTTCACTTGCTTTACCTCCTCCTTGGGAAAGACTTCCACCCCTTTTCTCGATTGCCTTTTCAAGGAGATATTTTGTTGGCTTGTCTCATAGATCAATTCCTTTACTTCTCCAATGGGTAAGCACAGGTTGTTCTCTTCTTGCTCCACCTCATTGTCATCACTCCTCGTATCAGAATTGGCCATGAGAACAAATATTGATTCATATTCACATGCTTCATCTTCAATGGCCATCATTGACGTGTCTCCATGATCATTTTCATTTTTCGGTTCACTAGAGGAATCTTCCCAGGCAGCAAGCGCTTGCTTTACCAGCTCATTAGCAACTTCTCTTCTTCTGAATCTTCCGTCGGGACTCTGGTTCCTTCTGACTGTCCTGCCATGATTGTCTTGTCTATTTTAGGGATAGTCTTCCATGAAGCGACTAGGTTTCCCACACTTATGACAACAGTTGTCATTTCCTCTGAAGTTTCTGCTAGAGCTTCCAGACTTAAGGATTCCACTGTTTCTCTTGATTATCTTTTGAAATCACTGTGTGAGATAAGCCATTTCAGATTAGTCATCACTTGAATCTCCTCTTCCAGCTTTGAGAACCAGATTTCTTTCTTTCTTAGCTTTATTTTTTTCTTTCCTTTTCATAGACATCTTCAACTCATACGTCTTAAAGTTTTCGATGAGCTCATTGGCAGTCAACATGTTGCGATCTTTGGCTTCGGAGATGACATTTACCTTGCTATCCCAGGAATCAGGTAACACACTAAGCACCTTTCTTGCCAGTTTGGTGGTTGTGATGATTTCCCCCAGAGAATGAAGCTCATTTATAATAGAGGTGAATTTAGTGTGCATATCATGAATAGATTCTCCCTCTTTCATATTGAACATTTAATACTTTGTGGTGAGCATGTCGACCTTGGAGTTCTTTACCTGTGTTGTTCCTTTATGGGAAGTTTGAAGAGCTTCGCAGATCCCCTTGGCAGTTGTGCACGATGAGATTCGGTTGTACTCATCTGCTCCTATTCCACAGACAAGGATCTTCTTTGCTTTAAAGTTCTGCTCAACAGCTTTCCTGTCTGCCTAGGATTATTTTTTTTCAGTTCTTTTTTTAGTGGTTTTTACCCATCTTCATCTCGTTCATGGGAATATGAGGGCCATCACAAATGATCACCCATAACTCTAAGTCTTCAGCCATGATGAAATCGTGCATCCTAGTCTTCCACCACCCATAGTATTGTCCATTAAATCTAGGTGGCCTGGTGAAAGACTGTCCTTCTTCCATATTTGGTGAGGCTGCTATTTTACAGAATCTTTCTAGGTGTTAACCTTTTAGAAAGCACCTGCTCTGATACCAATTGATGTAGGCTATGTGTCCACCAAACAGTATATAAGGACCTGGTTGAGTACCAGTTCACTTATGCAATGCAGTAAGTGAAAGATACAAGATGTTACCGTGGAAAACTCCTTGCTCAAGGGATTAAAAATCACCACCTATCCCAGTAGGTTTCAACTCCACTACACAAGCAACTTCAGGTTACAACTCTATTGTAAGCTAGGAATTAACTCTTATAGCCCCTCACCCTTACAATAACGCTTATGTAATATAGGAACTAACCCCTATAGTCTCTCCACACTTGCAATACTCTGATTTAAAGTACCTCCACTTGACAAACTCTAGCCAAGGACCACTAATACACTTAGACTAATTCTAGCCTAGTGTACCACTTAAAAGCTTGTGGACAAACACTTCCAACAAGCTGACTTTGAGACTTTCAAATACCTACAAACAACTTCTCAACCAAGAGGAGTAGGTTTACAATTTAAATACAAATGAACAAAGATTTACACTAACCTAACGAATATAGACTAAACTCATATCAGGATCTAGTTCTTCAGCTTGAAAGTAACTTTGTTCTTGTGGTCACTTGAATTCTTGTGGTGGAAGCTTTTGCACAAGTTAGATTTGGTTTTTCAAGTGATGCACAATATGTTGCAACATGTTTTATATATAGTGGGAAATATGTGGGATGGATAGAGACCACTAATTAAATATTTGACCTAAAGCATGGGCCAGCTTAACTGTTGTACTTGTGTGCAGTGAGTAGCTTAGCTTTACAACCGTCTCTGCTTATCGTGCAAGATGCACAGAGAGCATATCATAGACCAGGTCCTTAGCTGGTTCTGAATCAGTTTGATAATAATCAAAACACGAATGCACTTAAGCTTATCAACAGTCATAGCCCTCTCTGAACCGGGAAAATACTCTGGTTTTTCTAACCTTTCCTTCACCCTACTGAAGTCTTTCTTCATACCACGATTCCTTAGAACCGCACAAAGACCAACCCGAAACCATGACTTACTCTTGCCAAAAAAGACTTCTTGCTTTATCGGAGCAACTCTACACAATCCCATCAAATATACTTCACTCATAGCCGACCCTGTTAGTTCCAAGTCTTCTTAAAACTTCAGATCATAATACGTGAAGCATACCACTGAATACCTCGCCGAGCCAAACCCGTAGGAACACGTCCGATCACTCTAAAGACCTCTCGCGAACATAGTACCTCTTCGAAGCATTACTAAGCCCGACGTAAACTATTATAACTGTCCGAATAACTGACTCAGGTAAAATATCATCAAGTCTACTCGAAAACCCTGATAAAGCTCAACAAAACTGTCATACCTCAAATCTGAACTGTAACCCATTGAATCCGTGAAGGTGGTTTGCTAGGAATCCCATTAGTCTCTCTGGAAAATATACACAGTTCATCAAGTTCTGATCAAACAATCTTGACCCTGAATGAATGCACAACCCCTGAATACCACTAATAGCCACTCGGACTGACTCCAACTTTCCGAAACCAATCACATTCCTACCACACATCTGCGGCGGCCAATTCTAATCCTTTCCTCATGCAAAATCTATCAAGTCTGTCACCCTCGACTCCAAAAGTTGAATCATATCCAAGCTATCAACTGAGTACTAAAGAACCACACCTTGGGAATGCAACCTTCGAGTTTCTCAACTTTCACCCGATATGCAAATTTAATACGACCCCAAACTTTTTGACGCAAACCTGCAGCCTCATATAATAATCCTTAACCGTCGAGCCTTCCATTGTAATATCTAGATACGCCCATAATATTTTTGAAAACGTCAAATCTCCCAACCTCTTACACCAACCTAGCACAACTACTTCTGAGTCCCTAATATCCAAAAGTACTCATCCAAGATATCTAGTCAATATCACTCGTAACATGAAACATTTACCATGAACAAGGTCCCATCTTGAGAACATAGCTCTAGCCCTCACATACTAGGGATTTCCACAATTTCTTATCTTAAAACCACACTTACTCATCCCCTGCAGGGTGTTACAAAACCGTCCAATGGTGTACCACACAAGCCACTCCCTATAAAATTTAACATGTCAGTTACCTGGAATGTGCTTCTCACTAGTCGCTGATCACAATATCTCTCGAAACTTCCTTAAGCTTACGCAACAATCACACCTCATCTGAATTATTCAAGACAATAACACCATAATCTAAATAGACCCAAGTAATTCCAAAGATGCACCTCATTCTTGTCGATTCTCGATCACTAAACCTTTCTTGACTCTTCAAGTTTTCGATTTCCAATCAAATCACAATAATCATCACTGTAACCATTTCGCGAACCCACTCAATGGAATACCATACAATCACAAGTCTTACAAACTGCCGGGTCATTCCTGCAGATAGAAGCATACCACACACTCTACACACTAGAGTTCCTTCAACGCATTAGACTCTAAAATCGAATAATCTCCAAATCCAAAGTGTTCTCTATAACTCGAATTTATTCAAATCTCATCATCAATTTACCACTTCGAACGTCCTAACTATTGAATCAGAAAACTCTTAACCATTCACGCGATTATCCCTTTCATTTGATCAACTCAACTGAGTAGCAACACCAGAATAGCAAGAACTAGCCAAAACTAACGCAACAGGTACAAGCTCTCAAATCCAATCCTATGCTAGATGAAATACCCGAGAGCTCCATGAATACTAATACTTTGCACTTTTACGACACCAAAGTCATTCTTATTAATCAGCTTGGCCTTGGCTGGCCAGCAGCAATCAAACGTACCCATTTCAATTCTTGAACCACCTTATGCAATATTTACACCTCGAAAAAATCCCCGTTAGCGTACAGTGAATAGAATAACGAAGGGCATGATGTATATGATGTTTTGACAAGTAATAAATAGTATTTATGGTCCTAATTAAGATTTCCAAAGACATTCGAGTTAAGGCAAGAAAGTTGTTAAGGAAAGCGAGTCATAAGTTATGTGTCGGACAAAGTTACGAGTATCGAGTTAATGATGTTTTAATAATGTTTTGAGGAAAATTTATAACGTCCCTTAGATTGCTAATGAAGTGATAAACAAGTGTTAAGAAGGTTCCATAAGGATTGGAGATCAAACGAGACGACGGGAACAACTTCGGTGAAACTGTGAGTTTCACGACCATGTTCCACGGACCGTGGAAGGGTCCGTGGAACTGCCAGAAGAGATGGTGGCTGGCTGGTCGTGAACCACGACCAGAACCACGGCCAACACAAGGTTCCACGGACCGTGGAACTCCCGACGGCTGAAATGTTCCAAGTCTTTAAATGTAATCCCAACTTCATTTATTTCATTTCCACACACTTCTTCAACCTCTCAAGACCTCTAGAACATTCCATATATTTCATCCACAAGAAAACAAAGGAAATCAAAGATCAACAACAAGAATTGAAGTGAATCAAGTGTATGAGACTCATCAAAGCTCATCCAAGCTAAGGAATCTCAAGAGAAGCAAACTAGGGTTTTGGTGCAAGAAGAGTAATACCATTCAAGACTTGTTTCTACACCATCTAAGGTGAGTTTCATGATCTTTCCATGTTATTTGATACATTGCAAAGTTGAGACACTTGGATTGTAGTAGAATATAGGAAATGGGTCATAAATGTGACAATAGTGTCATTGTTGAGTAGAGGTTTGGATTGAGTTGTGGATATTAATATGTTGAGATTATAAATATGTTACTAATGAAATTTAGAACATGGAATGGGTGTTATATGTTAAAGAATGCGATAGTGAACTATGGTCATGATTATGGTGGAATTGAAGTGAAATTGTGAATGTGGATAATGTAAACGAATGATGATTGTTGTTATGAACGTTTGGGAGTTGATATGGAATATGGCGGAAGTCGTAAAAACAAAGGAAATGCTGCCCAATTTTCTTTAGCTTTAGTAAGCACGTCTTTATAAATGTTTAACTAATATCGATACGAATTCTCTTGAAGGCATAAACGTGGGCATTAAAGGAGGGCAAGCAAGCGATAGATTAGTTAAACAACAAAGGTATGTGAGGCTAGTCCTTTCTTTCTAAGGCATGAATCTTATGGTATGAATTTCCTCCTTCTTCATGAATTTCCTATCTTCAAGAAAACTATGAGTCCTCGTTCAAGAATAGCTATATGAGATAAGAGATACGTTATGAGTACGATAGTGACGATGATAAGAGAAGGTCTAAAGACTCTAGAACCCTGACATGATGTCCCTAGAAAGCTAATGATGCCATCCATAATCTATTGATGTTGGTCGTTATATACACTCACCTTATATGCTAATTCCTTCAAGGTGAGGCAGAATGCTTATGAATGCTCCATAATGAAATCGGGGGTCCACGACCTTATGTCACCCCGATAGAGTATGATTATCTATGAGTCCCTACGCATGCATTATGAAGAGTTATGATAAGTATATTGTGATGAGCATATGATGATATTACACCGCGCCTATATGGCCGGGCAGTCACCGCCAAGGCGGGCAGCTATACGCCATGGCCAAATGGCATGGGCAGGCACCACTAGTGGGCGGCATGAGATGGTACCTCGGACGCGGAAGGCCTGGACGCGGGCTAATGCTATTGATTATCACACCATACCTATATGGTCGGGCAGCTTATACTTATATGCATATATGATATGATGATGATTATGAGAGTAAGCCAGCACGCATTATTTCTTTCATGATTCAGTCAGTTACAGATTGCTCCTTGTTTGAAGCTCCTTTATTTCGTTGATGTCTTATTATTGTTTATGCCTTACATACTTAGTACAATATTCGTACTGACGTCCTTTTCCTTGGATGCTGTTTTCATACCCACAGGTAGACAAGGAGACGGTGCAGATCCCTAGGAGCTATCAGCAGATCTACAGGAGCCCTCCTTTATTCCAGAGGTGCTATTTTGAGGCAGTATTTTTGTGTACATGTATTTTGGGCACGACGGGGTCCTGTCCCGTCCATATGTCTAGTACGCTAGTAGAGGCTCGTAGATACGTAGTGTGGGTAGTATGGTCTCACAAGTCTTTCATGTATATGTATATATATATATATATATTCTTTTATTTTGATAGCCGAAGGGCTTATATTTATAAAAGTAAATATGTTTCAAATGTTAATAGTTTTCCATGATTATGAGCATATATTGTGAATGAGAGCAGATGAGTGTCAGAATGAGCGGTGTTCGGTGGTTAGCCCCGGATACCCGTCATGGCCCGTAGCCGGGTCGTGACATCTATTCTGCCATGTATGACCGTAACCTAACTGTCAAATCAGCTAACACTTGATCCCATGATATCCTTGTCATTCTTCTAAACACGCCAACCCGACGAACATATCCCTTACTGAAAGACCTGAACAACACTGCCTAACATCTTAATTCTCCATTCGTCATAAGTGGTCCTGCTTTCTGATCAAGAATTGATAACCACTCTCCTGAAAGGACCCACAAGCCACTAACATGAGAACAAAGGGTTCGACAGCTTTTAAAAAATAGACCATAAGAACAAATAGTAAATTTGACTTTAAAAAATAAGGCCAGGACCTAGAAGTAATTAATTGAAAAGTTTGACCTTTTATTGGAGACATTTCGGAAGACTAAAAATACCCTTTGGTTGTCCCTTATATATGGTAGTAAAGTAAAATAATGTTTGATGTTTGCGAGAAAAAAACCAGTAACAATTTTGATTCAAAACAAATTTAAATCCAATATAAATCGACTCCAAATAATTTTGAATTTTGTATTCAACCTACAATTACAATTTTCACAAAAACCAAATAATACAATAAATTGGGTTTAAATTTTTAGCACCAGTTCAAAATTTTAAGATTAGTTAAATAATAATGACTTCAAATTAATTTCAAATCGACTCAAATCAACTCCAAAATTCAAATAAGAAAGAAACTGGAGAAGAAGAATAAGATGAGGAATAGGATGAAGAAGAAGAGGTGTGTGCTCTTTTTGTGGTCCTAAATTAAAGATATGTAGAATGTACTAAAATACCCTTTAATCTTGTGGTCTTAACCATGTCATATGAAAAGTTGAAATTAAAGAATTGTCAAAAAAAGAAAGAGACATTTTTTTAGACAGACTAAAAAGGAAAATAAGATAAATTAATTAAAATGGAGGAGTAACTTCTTATTCGTAAATTTTATTCCCTCCGTCCATCTTTACTTGTCCTCTATACTAAAAGTAGAAGTTCATTTTTGTCACGACCTAGTTTACAGAGCCGTGAGGAACTGACTCCCCTGAGTCAGTAAGTCATCCAAATCCCAAATCTCAGACAAATAAAGCAAGAAATAGTGTAAAATAAACATACAAGTCAATTTTTAATTCTTTAGAGCCGTATAATCATAAAAGTATGGATTTAAAGGTACAACCATCCCTGAATCTTGTGTCAATACTACAAGAAAGAACTAGAAAGCAATACAAGTCTGGGAATACATCTCAAAAATACAAAACTGTCTCAAAAGGAAAAGACATCAAATAAAGGATAGATGAGAGTCCGGTGCTATAAATCAACAAGTAGCTCACCCCGAAGTCTCGAAATGGCCTCCTCAATGACCGGCGAAGTATCAAGCGATGCTTATACCAGGTATAGAATTTGCACACCAAAAAGAGTGCAGCAGGCATAGCGTGAGTACAAAGAACAACAGGTACTCGACAACATGGTCAACCGGCCCTAACGAAAATGGAGACCAGGGCTAGCCCATGATTACCACTTCTAAAATTAACCACTATTAGGCCACAGTAATAATAATCACAATAATATAGGGTCATAAGCCTAGGCGAAGCTTAGTAGTCATTTAAGGTAATTCAGGCAACAACTTAACAAGTCACAACCGACGAACCAACGAGATAGTATAATATGCAATGACATGAAATATCATGCAATGCAAGGCCTTTTCCATCTAACGATAGACACATGTTCAAAAATTAATGAATAGGGACCAATAGAGGACCCGTGAGGTCCATATACCAACCTGACATTCTTAGATATCTCAGATCAAATCGTGTCTCAGCCATTTCAGGCTTCCAATCACAATACTAGGCCCTTAGTGCCAAATTATGTCATGACCCAAAATCACCAGTCATGCGGGCACCTACCCTTTCCCACCTGGTAAGCGAACAATAAATATAGTAAATAAAAGCAATAGAATTCTAAATCATAGATAAATAGAAGTGCAGAATCTAAATACAACCCCCAGATCTGAACTGAATCATACAAAAGCATCTAAGTAAAATGTGTAGAAATACAAGTTCAAAAAGTGAAAATATCTGTCTGAATGGAAGTAAATAAATACAGAAGATATATGAGTCTCCGAGCAGCGGGCTCGCCTGATGCTCACCCAGGACACTCGAACGCTGGACCTCAGGATCACTCGCGAGGGGTAGAAGTAGAGCCTATCATGAACTCTGCACTAAGAATAGAATGCAGCAAGGTAGTATTAGTATTAACACTATGTACTGGTAGGTATTATAGTTCGTCAACAGTTAGATAACATATAAAAAGAAAGGAATTGAAGAGTAGACATGCTCGCAATTATAACGACCCGTTCGGTCGTTATTAGACTTTCCGCAGCACATTTCTAAAAACTAAGTTGATTTGTTGTACGATTAGTCTACGGGGAAGGGTACTCTTAATTTTAACTATAGTCGAGTCGGTAAGGGCTAAAAATGTGTGGGGTCCCAGGTAGAGCAAGTCCACCGCAGCAAATAGCTCTGTCGCCGCAGCGGTACCGCTTCCGCGGTCCAGTAAACCACTGCAGTGGTCGACGCATACCAGACCCTGTGTTTAAAAACCTTATTTTGGGATTTGAACTCTCTTTTCCGCCAGAACTTCTTCTAGGCCGTCACTTGGTATATTTTCAGAGGAAAACACTCAGAGACTTGAGAAAGGTAACCCTTTGAACATCTTTCATGCTATCTTTTCTAAAGTTAATCCTTCCCTTGCTAAGTTTTACCTCATTAGGTTAATAAAAATGGAGTCTTTATCATTGTTTCCACCCTAGGAAAGTGCGATGGGTATTTTTGACCCAAATTCTTGTACTTTTGAAAACTTCATATAGATTTTTGTTCTAAGACGATAAACTAAACCCCGAAAAATGATCCTTTCAATATTCAGAGAATGGGTTAAGACTTGACTTCGTGAATTGGGAACTCAAGGGGAGGGTTATATTGTATGACTTGTAAGGATTAGTTAATTATGTAATTTAGATTACCACGTAATCATTAATTTTACTCGTGTTCTCGAATTCCTGATATCCCTAGACTTTTTATCATGGTTTTCGGTTCAGAAAGCAGAAGGTAAAGATTCCATGGACGTTCATGGAAGCTGCTCGGCATCAAGGTAGGTTATGGTTTACTTGAGTTAGACTTTGATTAGTGAGTCATACATATGTTATAGAGTTGACGGGAGAAAGCATGATTAGGTGTTCGGACACGGAGTTCGGTTGGAGATTATCTAGGTTAGTACGAATGCTGCTTTTGTGGGATAGTCACCAATAAATGAGTAGTTGAACCAAGGTTTGTGTTCACATGTTTGAGGGAAGAGAAGCGGTATGTATATATTCTTGGTGCAGGTTTAGTTAGTGTGTGGGCGTCATTCCACTATTGAGCTGGCCATGATAGGATCTTGTTATACTGTATGCTAGGGTGACTCGTAATTGAATGAATTTGATTTTGTTGTGTATTGATGTTGTTGTTGAGTTGATTCTATGAGTCTTTCATGAAACTGTGGCATGGAGTCCTGTATTCATTGACATTGGTATTAGTGATGGAAATTGGGGTCTTGTATTCGTTGGCATTGGTATTATTTACTGATTATGTTCCATATTGACTGTTGAACTGGAGACGTGTTGAGATTTATATATATATATATATATATATATATATATATATATATATATATATATATACACACACACACACACACATAAAGGCACATTTGACGGGGGTGAGGATGTGGTCTGAATTATGGGCTCATGATTCAAGGTCAAATTCAGAGCAAGTGGTACATAGATGCCATGGGTCCCCTGCAGGTCATGACTATTGGGTAAACAATACCATTAGCATGTATGTACGATTGTAATACTATTATTGGTCGCATTGCATTTTACTTATTTCTACTCATTATTTGTGGGTGATTATTTAATGATGTTCATTTTTGGGTCCTTTGAATGTTATCTATACTTGCCAATTTGCGAGTCTATCTAATCGTTGAAAAGAAGGTAAGATGTTGTGGTTCCACCTCGGATGGGTTGAAAGGAAGGTTTGTTGTTTCGTATTCATTAATAATTGAGAGTCATGTAGTCTAGGAGTCTTTCTTGAGTTGAGATTGATTGTTGTCCGATGGTCTTTATGTTCCATTGTTTTTTGATACGGGGGGGATCGGGGGACATGTCGGGGTTTTTTCCCAAAGGATAGGTTTATGGGGTGAGACTTTTCTTTTGTCTTTAGATTTGTATTTAGAATAAACTTATATGATGCTTACCGTACGGTGCACGCCCCCAAATACCCTGACGGGGTTCCCCGGGGAAATAGCATCCGGCACCACCGGAAAATCATCAAACTCAACCGAAAATACACCATTCCCCAAACGCTTATCACCG
>NW_026725604.1:0-59175 GCF_029784015.1 Lycium ferocissimum
TTTAGTATGTATATATGTGTATGTATGTTCGAGCGGTGCACCTTATATCTGTATGGATTTAAATATGTTAGACGCATTAGCTATTCGGTATATTGGATCTGTTAGGTAGGTACGGATGGGTGTCCAGGTAGGACACCAGTCACGGCCCCCGGGGCTGGGTCGTGACATTTTGTCCCCTCAAATTTTGTCCCCAAAAATTATTTTCTTGTTGTATCCCTACTAATTCAAGGGTCCTCTACAACGTGGTATGATTGTTTCGGAAGATAAGTCGTTCGTTTCGTCGTTTTCGCATTTGGGACAAGTAAAGAAGTTGAAGGAAAAAGGTAAGATTCAATCCTTTTTATATGTTATGAAGGATTCATTTGTGTTGTAGTATGTAGAAATGGATAGAATGCATGAAATTATGGAAGTTTGCATGGTATTTGTGTGTGTGCATATGTGGCCGAGTGTATGTGCTAGTGTATAAATGAAGTAGGTTGGATTTTATGTTGTATTCTAGTTGTGGTTATTATGGAAATTGTATTGGAAATGAAAGTTGAATGAAAATGGGATGAAGTTGAAAATTTCATGTTGGCCGTGGCCTATATATGGGAGGAATGGTGATGGATTTATTTTGTGTAACATGTTAGTTGTGTTGTTATGATCATTACAATGTAAGTGAAGCATATATGGGGTAAGTTGGCATGAAAATGGAATGTAGAGAAATTATGTCATATTAATGCGATTTTATGATATTAAGATAATGAAGTTGAAAGTGTAGATTGTTGTTATTGGGGATGAATTAGTAAGTAGAAAATGCGTTGGAATGGTTTCGTCGTATATATGAGAATTTTATTGAATATGGAAATTGATGGAATTGTTGAATGTTAGATATATAGCTTGGAATGCTCTTAGTTTATGTTTGGATGATCTTAAATTAGTATGTGAATATGAACATATTGATATTGGTTTGTAAGTGTAAAGTTGGATTTGGAGTTGTTGCATTATTTGGGGAATAAGACTATTTGCGCTAGAATGCGTTTCTAGTCGATTGTTGATGTGGTTTATATTGTTGTTGGTATGGTTGCTGTTGTTTTGGCCGAGTTTGAATCTCGGGGGTGTTATATATATAGGGGAGATGCTGCCCAAATTTTTATAGACAAGTATTGGCTAAGATTGAAATTTTAAGCCTTATGAATAGCAAATTGGTAAATGTGACCATTTGTAGGTTTTGGACGAAACGGGATTTGGATTTTGGCAAGCGTAAAAGGCAAACAAGGTATGTAAAGCTCTCCCATTCCTTCTCTTGGCATGTCTTAGGTGGATTAGGTTGAATTTGGACCTCGGGGACAACTCTACTCCTCGGAATCTACGTCCGAAAACGCCCCTTTTTCATTCAGTATAATTGAATTGAATATTGTGTGAAAAGTTATAAAAGTTGTCTAACCCCTCAGAACTTGTGCAAATGAAATCCGATTACCTTAAAATCCCCCTGGATGACGTTATGAAGTTTAACATAATTAATTCACATACGCCACCTCATTTGGTCGAGGTGGGCTCACTTTGTCCGAATTTTTTTCCTAATATCCTACTTAAAATTACCTTTGAATGGAAACTAAGGAAACTTTTAACTACCTTTCTAGGTTCTAAAGAATATGTGATTATTTTATTGAGTCCTATGACCCACTTTGGGATTTTGCCATGTTTTGACACGAACCATTCGATATTCCAAGACTTATGTTTTGACTATCGCAAATGTTCGCTATAAGGGCCATTTGAGTTATGCTATCGAGGTTCCGTATATGTTTTACATTTTGATATACACAAATGATCCCTAAAGTTCTATTTTGAAAAGAATCCTCTGCGGTCGTTAAAAGGTATGTGCTATGCCAGGACCCTTTTTCATGATATGTTGTTTGATTATCCCGTCGATCTCTCGTATATGTTGTACATTTTATATTGCATTTAGTTTCTCACTACTCCACTCGTGGATGCCTCAATGCTTCCTTCACTGAGCCCGGGCCAGGATATGTTATCAAGCGTTTTCCACTGCATTGTTCGCCGTGCCTCGATGTGAGGGGGCAGGTATATATGTACATGGGTTGTGGAGTATGATGTGCCATGTACACACTCTGATATGATATGATATGATATGATATGATATGATATAATATGGCCATCTGATATGCTATGATATGTGCACATTCTGATTTGATCTGATATGTTGTGGCGCCAGTGTCGGGGGGCGACCATGTTTGCCGGTCTCCCGATGGGGCCGGCTATGGCCTGCTATGCATTTGCTTATGTTTATGAGTAAGCATTTACGATACTACGGTTTTTACACTTATGTTCCGTATCCTCGTTTAGCTATAATTACGTTTGTTGGTCTACTATGCTTTACATACTCGGTACACATTCCCGTGCGACCCCCACATTCTTCGGGGCCGCGTTTCATGCCGCGGTACACCCGGATGAGTTCGAGCTCGTAGGAGATGTTCCGGCGGCGTTGGCAAGCTCCACTTGCTCGGAGTGCCGCCGTGTCGAGATTATGCATGTCGTGTGTTCGATTATGTGTTAGAGACTTTGCGGACGAGTTCGTGGGCCCGAATGTCGATTGTGGCGGCTCCATCAGCCGACGCGTCATTCCGTATTTTGTAATAAGATTCCATATGATTACTGATTACGTCGATTTGTAAACTACAAAGGATATTTCCGAAATATTTGTTGTATTTGTCATTTTTGTCTGATTAAGAGTCTCAGGAATTATGTCTGTAATAAGAGTCCGCGGGTTCGCTCGGCTCCGCACATGGGGTCGGGTGCCCATCACACCCTAGTAAAATCAGGGTGTGACAAAGTGGTATCGAGGCGGTCCGTCTAGGGTTGTCTGCAAAGTCGTGTCCAGTAGAGTCCTGTTTATAGTGTGAAGCGCGCCACATTTATAAACAGGAGGCTACGGGGCATTTAGGGATTGTTGACCTTCTTTCTGTCTTAGATCGTGCGATAGAGCCAAGTCATAGGAAAATGAAATTCCTATATGTGGGCTTTACATATGATGGAGGAAAGTAAGGGATGACATGAAAGTTACAGAAATGAATTTTGATATATTTGTTCCGCTACCGGAAATTGGAAGCCTAGAATGGCGGGAATGTGTTACATAATCGTATGTTCTGTAAGGTGTCGTCGGTATTTGCTATGTACAGAGTTTGAATTGAAAAAAATGGGAAAAGAGATTCTGCTGAAATTGTTAATTAGAATATTTAGTCAGATACGTCAAAAAGGGGGAAAGAAAATATTGTAAGTAGATAATAAATGAGATGCGCTGTTCGTAAGAGTTACGGATTGGGGTATGGCGTGAAAAATGTTATAGGAAAGACGGTTAATAGTCTGAAAGATCGAGACGAATGACATTCGATGCCCAGTAGAAATAAGGTCTATTGGAGGATTTAAAAATAGCTGATAATCGATTTTTGCGGTAAATTATTATGTAGGGATGGTGGGTGAAGATCTAAACAGGACAATACCCGAAATAATTATAAGAAATGACGACGAAGGTATATTTATTGCTATTGGGAATTTGGGAGTTTAGAACGAAAGATGAATATTGTGGAAGAAGAAGGGTAAAACAGTAATTATGGAAAAAGTCTCAAAATCTGCAGGACTTCAATTTTGCTCCAAATACTGTAATAAAGATCATGTGATAGAGCGGACACGATCATACTGGCATTAGAGCATCATATTGCACCCGAGTTTCAAGGTTAAGCGTGCTACGACCAGAGCAATTCTGGGATGGGTGACCCCCCTGGGAAGTGCATTAAGGGTTTCATAAATGTAGGTGTATGAAATGAATGGGAAACTAAGGCAGCCAAAAGGAATTAGAATATGAGGAGTAGCTAGAAAGCTTAATAAGGGTGGCCACGAAGATAAGTAAAGCCTAATGGCGAAGTGGCCAAAAACAGGACATGAATTATGTGACTGGAATACACGGGAAAAGTGTGAGCATAAAAGTGAGTTATTGAATGTATGAAAGAGACTTACCAAGTTTTGTAGGGAAGTATGGGATCAAGATTATATGTTGACGGAAATAACAATGAGAATAGAAAGAGAAGGACTATTATGCTATGTTGAATTAAGCTTTAGGAAAAATTTCCCACGTCATCCATAAGGAGCACTACCCCTATTTGGGAAAATCTTGCTTTGAAGAAAAATACATGAGCGATTAATTCGCAATTCATCTAAATGGGCTAGAATATGTTCCAATCATATTGTGCTTTGGAAGGAGGCCCACATCGACGGCAATAATGCCCGGTAACCGAGTGTGACTATGATGAAAGAATGTAAAGCATACGAGTAAGTAATTGCGACCTAAATAGTTCATCCAGAACTCAAGAGTAAATCTGAAGGTAAATCATGTGAACCAAGTACTAGGATGCCCTGCGGTGCTTGCCAGGCTCTAGTTCCTTTTGATGGGGATTGAAGAACGTCTTTTGATAACAACTTATTAAATTGTGATCAACGAATTAGAAAGGGAATTCCTGGAAAAAAAAAAGAGACACGGACGAAAGAAATGGAAAAAGTACCAAAGAAAGCACTCGAGATGGGCATAATTAATTGACTATGAGCCGGGGGTAAATGGAAAATATGTAGTTATGGACAGAAGAGGTAGTGCGACAAAAAGGTCACCAAACGAGACCACTACTAAGATGAAATTAGTATGACTTCGGGTAAGATTGTAAGTAACAATAAGTATATGGAAGGAGTGAGAGAATATGAAGCATAAGGAAATACGACATATTACGTATATATGACCTTATCGTGGAAGCAGCAAAAACCATAAGAAACAAGAATTAAGAATTTGCGAAACGACTAATATGTTGTAAGTATATTGGGAAAAATAGACGGTACCTATGGGAATAAGATGAGGTTATAAGAGGGTTTGGAATATTTATCGTCCAAATTATAAATGTTGCGGAATGAAGAATTTGGAACGATTAGGCGCATTAACTAACTTTTGACGGGAATAAGTGAAATACGATTTGGATATGTTGTTGCCACAATGACGTTATCCGAACACTAATCACTAATGGGAATTATTAGAGTATGGCTCGGATCAATTGTTACAATAGCGATGTTGCCTGAACCCTAACTATCAGACTAGATTTTGTACGAGATGTTGGGGGAAACTTTATCGTTTCGCGAATGTGTTAGAGTTTCATACGGGGGTAATCTAAGTTATGGAAAAAAAAAGTGGCTACGGTATGGTATGTTAAAAGTATTTGGAAAGAAACATGTGAGTTTGGAAATTTTAAATGGAGACATAAGAAGGAAGGTAATTAGACAATGATAGAGGAGCGCCCTAAAGGGGGGAAGCGGATAAGAGAGACGCAAAGGTAAGGTAGAAATCAACTGATATTACGGCACGTTTAATGTGGACGCTTGAATTTTCCGCGAGATCCTATGCTGAAACCAGTTGGTGTAATCTGAAATCGACAACAAACGAATGGGAGCCAAGACGATAATTAAAGTGGTACTAGGGATTGTCGGTGAAGGTTGTGAGTAATATGATTCCAGGTAGTGGATGCTTGTAAAAAGAGAACAGCATACGACAAATAGGATCAGCGCATTTGGTACGAATGGGATATGTAAGATAGAATAAATCAGAAAGAGGAGAGACTATGATTGAGATCGAACATACTTTCTGCAAATTATGTAAGAATGGTCATGTAACTCACGAACATTTGCATAATAAGCGAACTAAGTGAGTACATGATTGATAAGAGATGCAAGGATCCAATAATAACAGTATGGTTATGATATGTTGAATACGATACAGAAAATGCAGAGATGGTTTAGACTGTGTTACCAAAATGAAATTGGTACTAAAGGTAAGCAGAACTTGACCGGGATCAAGTAAAGATTTCTCCCAATACTGATTGTAAGACCAAGGGAGAAGACGAGGAACAACCTAAAGGTTAGTGTGGCGATGCTAAGGCATTTCTTGGATTAACTTGCGTATGTTTACATGTTTTCGCAGAGGTTACAATATAATGAGTGGCAGTGAAGATTAAGAGCCAAATTCGCAAAAAGAGGGAAATGAAAGAGTTTGGATCAGAGACAACGGAGTGATATGAGGTAAATGCCGAAAATATGACAGATGAAATTAAGAAAATTATGTAATGGCTAAACAAAATTACCGGGGATTATGCAAGATCATACCTCAAGAAGGTAGCGAGATTTCATAAGGACCTACATTTGCTATGTTGAACAGAATACCTAGTATATGGTTAACCCTGGAGATCCGTCCGAAAAGAATTGAGAATATAAGTAAGTCTTAAACCAACATCTGCTCTTGAACTGACGGACAGGCTAAGGGTGTTATTGAGACGTTAATAATAAGTTGCGAACCTGTGTCATTGTTTTCTGAGGTAGTGAAATAAACACTTACCACTTATTGAGGTTGTTGATCATAATAGCATCCGGAAGACACTGTATAAGGCTCTGTATGGCTAGAGGTGTACGTCATTAACCGACTAGTTGAATGGCGACCAGGTTAAGTTACCTGGCCTGAACATAATCCATTGAGCAGTCAATAATGTGAAACTCATTCGGGAACAGTCATTAGCGACTTAGAGCTGATAGAAATCATATATAGGTGATCGTTGTCGATGCTTAGAACTCCGGATTGGTAACTAGATATTTTCGATAATATCACCCATGAGAGGTGTTATAAGAAAAACATAGCCGAGATGTCTTAGGTTTTATCGGATCATTCGTGAAGTAGGCAAGGTTTTCTATGAATCAGGTTTACTATCTAATTGAGAAGCGATGCATCTAGTGTTCCGCATATCTATGCGTCGTAAATACATGGTGACCTCATAATATTTCTCCGTGGAGGAACATTCAAGGAATAGAAGAGCTTTCCTACGGGGAACGGCCAATGGCGGTCCTAGTTTGGCAGGGAAGAAAAACTGCGTGACAAGGATGTGGCTCCTATTAAGGTACTGTTTGGCGAAAGAGTAGTAAAACAAAGGCGACTTAAGAGGCTCGAGTCGAGACGCAAAGGAAGTACCCCCACTTGGTTCCTATACCTACAGATAATCAGAATTCTTTACTTGAAGGTGTTAGTTAATGCATGAGTTGTGCGTAATAACCGTAAAGAGGAAATTCTCCCAGAAATACGTATGAGTCCCTATAAGGCTAATTTAACATTCGAGGACGAATGTTTTAAAGGGGGGAAGGATGTTATACCTCGTATTTTGCACGTTCGGATAATTTGAGATAATTGTGTCAAGTTAAGGACAACGCAATGAATTGGTATTGTTTGGTTCATAAGTTGGTTATGAAAATCTTGGATGTGGAAATATTGGAAAAGGCTCAGGGCGAAATTGGAATTACAAAAATGGTTTCATGAATTATCCAACAAATGGACTAAGTAATTGGGCTTGAAAAAAAAAAAGAACAAGCAAAGCCCAAGTGAGAGGCCCAACCGGCCATAGGATGAAAAAAAGAAAGAAAATGGGCCAAGCCCATGAAGGGGCCAAAGTTTACAAAATTAAATAAACAAGGGACCATTTGTCATTCTAGAGTTTTCAAGAAAAAAGAAGAAAGAAAGAAAGAAGGAGAAAGAGAATAACAACCATGGCCATTCGGCCATGGTCTTCAAATTTTGTCCCCAAAAATTATTTTCTTGTTGTATCCCTACTAATTCAAGGGTCCTCTACAACGTGGTATGATTGTTTCGGAAGATAAGTCATTCGTTTCGTCGTTTTCGCATTTGGGACAAGTAAAGAAGTTGAAGGAAAAAGGTAAGATTCAATCCTTTTTATATGTTATGAAGGATTCATTTGTGTTGTAGTATGTAGAAATGGATAGAATGCATGAAATTATGGAAGTTTGCATGGTATTGTGTGTGTGCATATGTGGCCGAGTGTATGTGCTAGTGTATAAATGAAGTAGGTTGGATTTTATGTTGTATTCTAGTTGTGGTTATTATGGAAATTGTATTGGAAATGAAAGTTGAATGAAAATGGGATGAAGTTGAAAATTTCATGTTGGCCGTGGCCTATATATGGGAGGAATGGTGATGGATTTATTTTTTGTAACATGTTAGTTGTGTTGTTATGATCATTACAATGTAAGTGAAGCATATATGGGGTAAGTTGGCATGCAAATGGAATGTAGAGAAATTATGTCATATTAATGCGATTTTATGATATTAAGATAATGAAGTTGAGAAAGTGTAGATTGTTGTTATTGGAGATGAATTAGTAAGTAGAAAATGCGTTGGAATGGTTTCGTCGCATATATGAGAATTTTGGATTGAATATGGAAATTGATGGAATTGTTGAATGTTAGATATATAGCTTGGAATGCTCTTAGTTTATGTTTGGATGATCTTAAATTAGTATGTGAATGTGAACATATTGATATTGGTTTGTAAGTGTAAAGTTGGATTTGGAGTTGTTGCATTATTTGGGGAATAAGACTATTTGCGCTAGAATGCGTTTCTAGTCGATTGTTGATGTGGTTTATATTGTTGTTGGTATGGTTTTTCGTTGTTTTGGCCGAGTTTGAATCTCGAGGGTGTTATATATATAGGGGAGATGCTGCCCAAATTTTTATAGACAAGTATTGGCTAAGATTGAAATTTTAAGCCTTATGAATAGCAAATTGGTAAATGTGACCATTTGTAGGTTTTGGACGAAACGGGATTTGGATTTTGGCAAGCGTAAAAGGCAAACAAGGTATGTAAAGCTCTCCCATTCCTTCTCTTGGCATCTCTTAGGTGGATTAGGTTGAATTTGGACCTCGGGGACAACTCTACTCCTCGGAATCTACGTCCAAAAACGCCCCTTTTTCATTCAGTATAATTGAATTGAATATTGTGTGAAAAGTTATAAAAGTTGTCTAACCCCTCAGAACTTGTGCAAATGAAATCCGATTACCTTAAAATCCCCCTGGATGACTTTATGAAGTTTAACATAAGTAATTCACATACGCCACCTCATTTGGTCGAGGTGGGCTCACTTTGTCCGAATTTTTCCTAATATCCTACTTAAAATTACCTTTGAATAGAAACTAAGGAAACTTTTAACTACCTTTCTAGGTTCTAAAGAATATCTGCTATGATTATTTTATTGAGTCCTATGACCCACTTTGGGATTTGAAACTGCTTCAGAAAGACTGTTTTGACACGAACCATTCTGATATTCCAAGACTTATGTTTTGACTACTGCCAACTGTTCGCTATAAGGTCTGCCATTTGAGTTATGCTATCGAGGTTCTGTATATGTTATACATTTTGATATGCATAAATGATCCCTAAAGTTCTATTTTGAAAAGAGACCTCCGCGGTCGTTAAAAGGTATGTGCTATGCCTCGTCCGGACCCTTTTTCATGATATGTCGTTTGATCATTCCGTCTGATCTCTGTATATGTTGTATATTTTATATTGCATTTAGTTTCTCACTACTCCACTCGTGGATGCCTCAATGCTTCCTTCACTGAGCCCCAGATATGTTATCAAGCGTTTTCCATCGCATTGTTCGCCGTGCCTCGATGTGAGGGGGCATGTATTTGGAAAATTGGATTTTTGCACATTTGGAAAATTGGAATAATTTTTGCTTGTAAGAAATAAGGCCATATTTGGATTTTTCTTAGCAAGTGTGAGCCGGTTATGGAGGTTTGAATGCGAAAACACCGGAGAAGGCCTAAGGGCAAAATTGGAATTTTGGAAATATGTTCGGGAATTTGCAAACGAGGTTTATAACCAATTGGGCTCAAAAAAAAAAGAGAAGAAATTGAGGCCCAAAAGAGGGAGCCCAACCGGCCATGGTTCATGAAAAATAGTCCAAGCCCATGATTAAATTGTCATGTGATGATCATGTGCATTAATAATATAAGGGGCTAGCATGTAGAATATTCAAGAAAGCAAAAGAAAAATCAAGAAGAAGAGAAAAAGGCCATTCGGCCGAATGAGAAGAGGAAAAGAAAAGGAAAAAATTCTTGGAGCTTCAATCTTGCTCCAAAAATCTTGTTCTTTGTGAATTCTTAACAAGTGCAAGGCGCTCTCCGACATGGTATAATTGGTTAAGCAAGAAAACTACGTTTGCGGCAAGTTGGAATTTGGAGAAAAAGGGTAAGATTTCTATGTTTTTGTGTTATGGAATAAGTTTGTATGTTATAATGATTGGAATGGAATGAGAATTATGGAAATTGTGTTGTGTGTGCATGAGGCCGTGTGGTGTGTAAGTATGTGTGGCCGTGTGATGTTGTATTGGTGGAGGAAAATGGTTGAATTTGTTTAATATGTTGATCATGTTATTATAGTCTTATGAAGTATATGAAAAAGTATGAAAATTTTGTGTGTTGTGAATATGTGTGTGTGGACCGTGTGTATTAAGATGAAGGGGAGGACATGAATCAATTTATTTAGTATGTTAATTATGTTGTTGTTGCCTTTGTAATGTAAAGGAAGGTTTAATGAAGTAAGTTAGCTTGAAAGTTGGTTGTATGTTGTTATGAGAAATCTATGTGAATTTGATATAATTTTTATGTAATGATGAAAGTAAGATCTTAGATGTGAATTGTGGTTATGATTTATGAAATTGGGAGATGGAAGAATGTTATGAATATGCATGTTGAGAATTGGAAGTTTTGGAGGAGTTATGGTTTGATGGAAACTTTGTATATTTTATGGAATATGAGAAATATGTCCAATTTGTATTTGAATGGTTTTGGATTAGTAAGTAAATATGAGAACGTAGACATGAAGTTGGAATTGTGAAGTCGGAATGGAAACTAATGCATTAGGTCGGAAAGTTGACTAATTGTGTTATGTTGTGATTACTAATGTTATTGATGTTGTTGTTGGGTTGTTGTTGGTTGTTTTGAGCCGAGTTGAATCTCGGGGGTGTTGTATTTATAGGGGAAGTGCTGCCGAAATTTCGGTGGCCAAACACTTACCCAAAGTTGAAAGGTTAACTTGCATGAATAGTAATTGGTAAAGATGACCATTTGCAGATTTTTGACGAAATGGGATTGGAGATTAAGCGAGCGTGAGACGTCCGTAAGGTATGTAACGCTTACCTATCCTTCATATGGCATGTCCTAGACCTACTAGGCCGAAAACGGAACCTCGGGACTAATTCGCTCCTAGAAAGTCGAGTTTGATTTTGATTACTATTCATACAGCGCAATTGAATCAAAATGCTTATTTTGGATATAAGAACGCATAAATCTTTGTATCTTTCGCAAATGAATCCCAATGGCTCCGAAACTTTTCCGGATAATTTTATGGAGCCTAATGTTTGTAAATTATGTCCGCCGCCTCGGCTTGACCCGAGGTGGGCCCGCAAGTCCCGAGACTTCCTTTAATTGGTTTGTCTGACTCATTTCCGTACGATCCGAAAAGGAAGCGTTTGTTTATGAACCTAAGGTCCGCTCGAATGTCTTATTATGTTATTTGAATGCTCGTCACTATGAACGCTACTATGTCTTCCGAGAATAACTTACGATATGTTTTTCGAAAAATTGATGACTAAAAAAAAATCCGCAACCTTTGTATACTAATTTCCGATTTGTTCGATACTCGCTTTGAGCTTTCTTACACCAATGTATTTGTATATGAAATTATGTTTCGACTTCTGAAGTTTACTTTTAAGATGCATATGATTTCGCACTACTCGTTCGTGCCGATTATTATGGTTTCGTTCGCCGGTACCGGGACGGCTTTGTGATCGTGCGCACTGTGATATATTCGGCGGTATGATGTGTTACGGTTTCCGTGACCTCGCCATAGGGCCGGTTACCGTTTTGGAGTTATGATGTGATATGGCCTTTGTTATATTTGATGATGTGTGTGATATTGTGATTTGTTCGGAGATGTACGGAGATTTGAAAGCTTCCGGAGTATGATGTGTTGTGGCACCAGCGTCAGGGGGTGACCACGTTCTAAGAGCCTATGCATGATTTTTATTTGCATTACGCACATTTGCATTCCGTACAGGTTTGGTTCCGTTATTTCGTATTTATTTCGTATCTTCTCACTCCGGTTATGGTTCGGATTACCGTACCTTCTGCTTTACATACTCGGTACTTTTCCGTACCGACCCTCCTTTTCGGGGGTTGCGTTTCATGCCGCGCGGTACAGTGCTCGGTTGGGTGATTCCCGGTTTAGGCTACCTATTCTGCTATTTTGGAGTGCTCCCCTCGATCCGGAGCCCACTTTTGGCATATATGCTCTGCGTTGGATATTCGGTACATTTGCTACTGTTTGGGTACGGCGGGGCCCTGTCCCGTCATATGTTCGTATGTTCTGTTTTGTTCTGTTTGTAGAGGCCTGTAGTCATGTTTGTGGGTCGTGGGTCCGTCTCTGGTGTGTGTGATTCCGGTTTGTCGTATATGATTTTGATTTGCGTCCTTAAGCGGCCCCGTATGCTACTATGGCCGATATGGCCCATTTGTTTGCATGAGTGTGTACGGGCGATGTACATTCCGCCAATTTTGATTACGATGTGATGTTTGACACGGGTGCCCGCTCGGGACCGCATTTGTATGATATACGCTTTCGACTATCAGTAAGAATAATGTCTGTTAAATCCGATCGCGCGGTATTTCGATGGTTTGGTTCGTAAGTCTGTTTGGGTGCCTAGGTAGGGCACCAGTCACGGCCCACGGAGCTGGGTCGTGACAAAAGTGGTATCGAGCGAGCGTCGTCCTCGGAATGTCTACGAGCCGTGTCTCGTAGAGTCTTGTTTATCGGTGTGTCGTGCACCACATCTATAAACGGGAGGCTACGGGACATCTAGGATGTTACCTTTCTTTGGATCTTAGATCGTGCGATAGAGCCAGCCGTAGTAAAGTGCATTTATTTTTACTAATCCTTGATTTCAGCTAAAGAACGGCATCGATAGAAGACAATGATTGGTGATATTGGAAGCTACACAGTATGCAGGTAAGTAATGGCACGGAGGATGTGTATTGGGAAAGTTATTTGAAGCATGCTTGAAGTATGATTGAAATGTCAAGTCGAAGATCGAAAAGGAAAATAAATAGGAAAATGCCATCGGTGCCGTTTGAATTATGTATGCATGTATGCAAGGTAAGTCTCGACGTCTCCATATTTCTACTTGAAATTATTAGCCGTGTGTGGCTATGATACGATGTGATACGTACGTATATATGTTGGCCCTGTGAGGCATGATTGGTATGTACGCGTACGGTGTTGGAGTAATAAGAAATACAGAGGAACCTCTGCCCGATTTTCTTCAGCATTATAAAAAGGAAAATGAGATGTACGTTCTTAACATGTCTTGAACGTCGGCACTGATAGAGTAAATTTATTACGTTGGACTAAAAATTTCAGAGATATCCTCTATGCTATTCGTAAGAAGCACCGTCCTTGTATGGGAAATTCTATTTCGAGAAAGTATATATGAGACAGCAATTTTGCAACTTATTTAAACTTGTGGGATGTGTGGAATTTGATATATAGACGGAGGTAAGTATTGAGGATTTACATAAGGAGCGACACGATATGCATATGGTCAAAAAGTGAAAGACTCTTCTCTAGATCGGGGTGGGACCCGCCACGGGAACTGTCCGAAAATTTGCTAAGACCCCGATCTGCCCCAGAATTACGTGACAAAGGTCGTGTGGGGGAATGGACGTGACCATCCCAGCATTAGGACACTAGAATGCCTTAAAGATTCGAGGTTAAGCGTGCTGGAGTCAGAGCAATTCTGGGATGGGTGACCCCGGGAAGTATGTTAAGGTGATAAATAAAAATGCATATTTGTGGTATTGTGAATGGATTGGGGTAGGATGTAAGGTAAGAAGACGATGGTAAGAAGAAAAGGTTATGTGCGTAGGTATGAGAAAGTACAAAAAGGACCTAAAGGCTATTGTACAGGGTAAACAGAGTTCCGTAAGGATACAGACTTATTTGCTATAGCCGATTGGATACTTTGATGCAACGATTCAAGGTACAAAAATTAGAGTGAGGAATGAAACGTTAGCAAGGGAACTTCCGTAAGCCCCAAAGCATTAGTGAAAAGTGGTTTGACTTTGATCGAGATTTTGTGTGCCATACTTCTGTACCTCCGATTTCGATGAAACTCTGTCTATTATGCCTCTGTATCTCCGAATCCGATTACGCTTCCATTTGATGCACCTCCGTTCGTTCGACTCTGATTATGAATGTTTGATATACCTCCGTATGCCTAACTCGATTATGAATCGTCCGACGTAGCTCGCACGTACGATTTTGATTACAAATACGTCCGATATATCTTCGTACGTCGACTCCGATTACGGTACGTTCGATATACTTCGTACGTTTGGCCCCGGTTACGAATCTGCTCGATATGACGTCGGAATATGATTTTGTCTGCTGTACTTCGGTACTTCCGAATCTGAACACGTCTGTCCGATATACTTTTGTACGTCTGACTCTGATGGCAAATTTGTCTGGTATATCTCTATACGTCTGACTCCGATCACGGATCTGTCTGGTCTACTTCCATACGTCTGACTCCGACTACGGACCTATCCGCTAAAGTTCAGTATGTCTGACTCTGATGATGAGTTTGTCCGATATACTCTTGTGCGTCTGGTTCTGATTACGATTCTGCTTAAGATAATGTCGGGTTATGCTTCTGTCTGTCATACTTTTACTTCTGACTCCGAATCTGATTCCGTCCAACATCCGTCTGATCTTCTGGCTCTGATAAAGATTCTGCTCGTCATATGTCTTAATCAAGGTTTTTGCGAATCATTTGGACTAAGAAAGATTCCGAAAAGCCCTAATACAGTAATATCGGAAAATGATAGAAGGACTTGGAAAGTGAAGGCCTCCCCCGAAGTGTTTGGAAGACCCATAAGGCTAATTTAACATTCGAGGACGAATGTTCTAAAGGGGGGGAGAATGTTATATCCGGCATTTTTGCACATTTGGAAAATTGGAATAATTTTTGCTTGTAAGAAATAAGGCCATATTTGGATTTTTCTTAGCAAGTGTGAGCCGGTTATGGAGGTTTGAATGCGAAAACACCGGAGAAGGCCTAAGGGCAAAATTGGAATTTTGGAAATATGTTCGGGAATTTGCAAACGAGGTTTATAACCAATTGGGCTCAAAAAAAAAGAAGAAATTGAGGCCCAAAAAGGGAGCCCAACCGGCCATGGTTCATGAAAAATAGTCCAAGCCCATGATTAAATTGTCATGTGATGATCATGTGCATTAATAATATAAGGGGCTAGCATGTAGAATATTCAAGAAAGCAAAAGAAAAATCAAGAAGAAGAGAAAAAGGCCTCTCGGCCGAATGAAGAGAAAAGAGAAAGAGAAAGAAAAAAAAATTCTTGGAGCTTCAATCTTGCTCCAAAAATCTTGTTCTTTGTGAATTCTTAACAAGTGCAAGGCGCTCTCCGACATGGTATAATTGGTTAAGCAAGAAAACTACGTTTGCGGCAAGTTGGAATTTGGAGAAAAAGGGTAAGATTTCTATGTTTTTGTGTTATGGAATAAGTTTGTATGTTATAATGATTGGAATGGAATGAGAATTATGGAAATTGTGTTGTGTGTGCATGAGGCCGTGTGGTGTGTAAGTATGTGTGGCCGTGTGATGTTGTATTGGTGGAGGAAAATGGTTGAATTTGTTTAATATGTTGATCATGTTATTATAGTCTTATGAAGTATATGAAAAAGTATGAAAATTTTGTGTGTTGTGAATATGTGTGTGTGGACCGTGTGTATTAAGATGAAGGGGAGGACATGAATCAATTTATTTAGTATGTTAATTATGTTGTTGTTGCCTTTGTAATGTAAAGGAAGGTTTAATGAAGTAAGTTAGCTTGAAAGTTGGTTGTATGTTGTTATGAGAAATCTATGTGAATTTGATATAATTTTTATGTAATGATGAAAGTAAGATCTTAGATGTGAATTGTGGTTATGATTTATGAAATTGGGAGATGGAAGAATGTTATGAATATGCATGTTGAGAATGGAAGTTTTGGAGGAGTTATGGTTTGATGGAAACTTTGTATATTTTATGGAATATGAGAAATATGTCCAATTTGTATTTGAATGGTTTTGGATTAGTAAGTAAATATGAGAACGTAGACATGAAGTTGGAATTGTGAAGTCGGAATGGAAACTAATGCATTAGGTCGGAAAGTTGACTAATTGTGTTATGTTGTGATTACTAATGTTATTGATGTTGTTGTTGGGTTGTTGTTGGTTGTTTTGAGCCGAGTTGAATCTCGGGGGTGTTGTATTTATAGGGGAAGTCTTTGCCGAAATTTCGGTAGCCAAATACTTACCCAAAGTTGAAAGGTTAACTTGCATGAATAGTAATTGGTAAAGATGACCATTTGCAGATTTTTGACGAAATGGGATTGGAGATTAAGCGAGCGTGAGACGTCCGTAAGGTATGTAACGCTTACCTATCCTTCATATGGCATGTCCTAGACCTACTAGGCCGAAAACGGAACCTCGGGACTAATTCTGCTCCTAGAAAGTCGAGTTTGATTTTGATTACTATTCATTCAGCGCAATTGAATCAAAATGCTTATTTTGGATATAAGAACGCATAAATCTTTGTATCTTTCGCAAATGAATCCCAATGGCTCCGAAACTTTTCCGGATAATTTTATGGAGCCTAATGTTTGTAAATTATGTCCGCCGCCTCGGCTTGACCCGAGGTGGGCCCGCAAGTCCCGAGACTTCCTTTAATTGGTTTGTCGACTCCATTTCCGTACGATCCGAAAAGGAAGCGTTTGTTTATGAACCTAAGGTCCGCTCGAATGTCTTATTATGTTATTTGAATGCTCGTCACTATGAACGCTACTATGTCTTCCGAAAATAACTTACGACATGTTTTTCGAAAAATTGATGACTAAAAAAAAATCCGCAACCTTTGTATACTAATTTCCGATTTGTTCGATACTCGCTTTGAGCTTTCTTACACCAATGTATTTGTATATGAAATTATGTTTCGACTTCTGAAGTTTACTTTTAAGATGCATATGATTTCTGCACTACTCGTTTTCGTGCCGATTATTATGGTTTCGTTCGCCGGTACCGGGCCGGTTTTGTGATCGTGCGCCTTTGTGATATATTCGGCGAGTATGATGTGTTACGGTTTCCGTGACCTCGCCATAGGGCCGGTTACCGTTTTGGAGTTATGATGTGATATGGCCTTTGTTATATTTGATGATGTGTGTGATATTGTGATTTGTTCGGAGATGTACGGAGATTTGAAAGCTTCCGGAGTATGATGTGTTGTGGCACCAGCGTCAGGGGGTGACCACGTTCTAAGAGCCTATGCATGATTTTTATTTGCATTCTGCACATTTGCATTCCGTACAGGTTTGGTTCTGTTATTTCTGTATTTATTCTGTATCTTCTCACTCCGGTTATGGTTCGGATTCTGTGCATACCTTCTGCTTTACATACTCGGTACTTTTCCGTGCGACCCTCCTTTCTGTGGGGGCTGCGTTTCATGCCGCGCGGTACGTGTGCTCGGTTGGGTGATTCCCGGTTTAGGCTACCTATTCTGCTACTTTGGAGTGCTCCCTCGTCCGGAGCCCACTTTTGGCATATATGCTCTGCGTTGGATATTCGGTACATTTGCTACTGTTTGGGTACGGCGGGGCCCTGTCCCGTCATATGTTCGTATGTTCTGTTTTGTTCTGTTTGTAGAGGCCTGTAGTCATGTTTGTGGGTCGTGGGTCCAGTCTGTTCGTATATGATTCCGGTTTGTCTGTATATGATTTTGATTTGCGTCCTTAAGCGGCCCCGTATGCTACTATGGCCGATATGGCCCATTTGTTTGCATGAGTGTGTCTGGGCGATGTACATTCCGCCAATTTTGATTCGATGTGATGTTTGACACGGGTGCCCTCTCGGGACCGCATTTGTATGATATACGCTTTCGACTATCGCAAGAATAATGTACGTTAAATCCGATCGCGCGGTATTCGATGGTTTGGTTCGTAAGTACTTGTTTGGGTGCCTAGGTAGGGCACCGCCACGCCGCCCACGAGTGGGTCGTGACGACCATGTACACGCTCCGATATGATATGATATGATATGGCCATCTCGATATGCTATGATATGTGCACATTCGATTTGATCCGATATGTTGTGGCGCCGTGTCGGGGGCGACCACTTTACGTTTGCCGGGTCCCCGACGGGAACCGGCTATGGCATGTTTTCTGCTATGCATTTGCTTATGTTTTATGAGTAAGCATTTCTGATACTCTGGTTTTTACACTTATGTTCTGTATCCTCTGTTTAGCTATAATTCTGTTTGTTGGTCTCTATGCTTTACATACTCAGTACATATTCCGTACTGACCCCCTGTTCTTCGGGGGCTGCGTTTCATGCCGCGCAGGTACACCCAGATGAGTTCGAGCTCGTAGGAGATGTTCCGGCGGCGTTGGCAAGCTCCACTTGCTCGGAGTCTTTGCCGTGTCGAGATTATGCATGTTGTGTGTTCGATTATGTGTTAGAGACTTTGCGACGAGTTGTGGGTTCTGAATGTCAGTTGTGGGCGGCTCCATCAGCCGACGTGTCATTCTGTATTTTGCAGTAGATTCCATATGATTACAGATTCTGTCGATTTGTAAACTACAAAGGTTATTTCCGACATATTTGTTGTATTTGTCATTTTTGTCTGATTAAGAGTCTCAGGTATTATGTTTGTAATAAGAGTCCGCGGGTTCGCTCGGCTCCGCACATGGGGTCGGGTGCCCATCACACCCTAGTAAAATCAGGGTGTGACAAAGTGGTATCAATTTCATTACTTGAAAGCAGAGGCACCGACTCTTCAGTCAGTCCCGGTAGTCAATGAATTTCCAGATGTATTTCTAGATAAATTTCCAGGTCTTCCTCCTGAGCGGGAGATAGAGTTCACTATAGATGTGACGCCAGATACTCAGCCTATATCTATTCCTCCTTACAGAATAGCACCTGCACAATTGAAAGAATTGAAGGAGCAGTTGAGGGGTTTGTTAGAGAAGGGCTTCATCAGGCCCAGCACATCACCTTGGGGAGCACCGGTATTGTTCGTGAGAAAGAAAGATGGGTCGCTGCGGATGTGTATTGATTATAGGCAGCTGAACAAGGTAACCATAAAGAATAAATATCCCCTCCCCAGGATTGATGATCTATTTGACCGGTTGGTGCTAAGTATTTCTCGAAGATAGACTGCGGTCGGAGCTACCACCAGTGCGAGTAAGAGAGCGTATATTCCAAAGCGCATTCAGGACCCGATACGGGCACTATGAGTTTAGGGTGATGTCTTTTGGGCTGACCAACGCTCTAGCAATGTTTATGGATATGATGAACCGCGTATTCAAGTCGTTCCTAGATATGTTCGTGATTGTATTTATTGATGATATCCTGGTCTATTCACGATCAGAAGAGGAGCATGCAGATCATCTGAGGGCGGTACTTGGGGTGCTCCATGTCACACCCCGACCTTACTAGGGTGTGATGGGCACCCGACCCCACAACCGGAGCCGAGCGAACCCACAGACTCTTATTACGCACATAATTTTTTTTTAAATCTCTAAACTGAATAATCATGAAATACATAATGAAGCTTATAAATCTGACAAAATCTGTAAGTATACAAGATTTACTATATAACACAAATCGACATATCGGCAGATGGAGGCTGGCCGACGGACCCGACATATCACACCCACGACGCTGTCTGCAAAGTCTCTAACACAGATTCAGAAATCATAACAGACAAACTCTGACTCGGCAGCACTCCGGTAAAATGGGGCTTGCCATCTCCGCTGGAACATCTTCTATAATGACTTCGACTCATCCGGGGAGTACCGCACGGTACGAAACGACCCCCGAAGACGGGGGTCGGTACGGAAATGTACCGAGTATGTAAGGCATGCAACACAAGGAAACGAACGATAACCGAAACGGACGAACTACCCGGTGCATACACTACTCGTACTACCGTACACTTACCTTTCGTACACAACCATGCATACCGTCTCATAAGCCGTAATAGATACAGAAAGTATACGAGTGGTCCAAAGTACCGAAATACTTATTTTACAATCATAGATCGCATGTCCGAAGAGGTGCAGAACATACAGAGCGCATCAGGCGTCTCACACGTCAGACGGAGCACATAACATATCGTACGCTTCGCTGAGGGCACATGTCCGACAGTTTACAGATCGTACAGAAGATTCAGATAATGTCTCACATCGGACGGAATTCGTAATCAGACCAGATGCACGTAGTGTGTACCGACGATTCATAATCAGAGTCAGACATACCAAAATCATGATCGAAGAGGTACAGAAAATGCATGTCAAAATCATAGATCACATATGCAGATAACGTGTCCCGACCTCCAATGAGGGACTCGGTGAATAGGATCATGTATAACAGAATCATATGTCATATGTGCAAATAACGTGTCCCGGCCCTTTGCTAAGGGACTCGGTAATGTAAAATCATGCAGACCAGAATCCTGTACCAAATATACATAACGTGTCCCGGCCCTCTACTGCGGGTCTCGGTGAATAATATCAAATGCCATCCGGCCGCCATCCCCGTATCATCATAAACATACATAACGTGTCCCGCCCGCAAGTACGGGGACTCGGTGAACAATGCAGTGGAATGCGCACGAGAACATATCCTGGCCGGGACTCAGTGAATCAGAATCATATCGTAGAGTACGCACGAGAACATAACATGCCCCCGGCCGGGACTCAGTGAATCAGATACATTGAGCCTTGCACGAGCAGAGTCGTGAGAAACCATATGCATATAAATCCAGACTCGATGAACACAGACACTTACCGACATATGAAGATCCAGAAGCAAGTTTCGGGTCCTTCCGAATTAGTATCAGAAAGTTATAGACATTGAAGCGCAGAAACCTCTTCGGACTTTTCAAGCGATCCAGGATCGTGTATGAAGAACATTAAAGCTTACAAAGAATGTTCATATCAAAAGACATGTATCAAATACTTATGTCACAACACTTATATCCAATTACTTATATCAGAATTTCTATTTCAGAATATTTACATCAGAGTGCTTGTATCAAATATTCATATCAGATCATTCGTACCAGAGTGTTTACCTCAAGATAGCCGAATCAGAGTACTCATATCTGAGTTACCGAATACTTATAGCAACCGCGGAACATTAGTTACAGGTTTCTCTTGACTATCGTACAAAATAAGGCAATTAGTACAATACAATTAGGTCTCGGGGAATGTGGGCCCACCTAGGGTCAAATCGGGTAACGAACACAAAAACGTGGTCATTATGTCTCATTAAATTATCCTCGAAGGTTTCAAGTCATTTCACTTTCATTTCCAAAAGTTACGGACGTTTGAACATTTCTTTACAACAAAGCGTAAACTAGTTAGTTCAATTCTCTTTTGAATGAATAGTAACCAAATTCAACTTCGGATTTCTAGAATTGGAGCGGCCCCCGAGGCACATGTTCAAGCCTATTACATCTAAGACATGCCAAAGAAGGAAGAGAGAAGCCTTACATACCTTTTCTGCCGCTCCCGCTACTCCAAATCCCAGTCCCAAGTTCGCCAAAATCCGCAATTTGGTCATGTTTGCTAGTTACTATTCATGAGGCTTTAAAATTCCAATCTTGAATTTGTTCTTTTCTGCCGAAATTTCGGCAGCACCTCCCCTATTCATATAGCATCCCGAGAATATGGCTCGGCCCAAAACACAACAACCAAATCAACAATCATAATAACAATATCGATAGATAATTCAAGATATCCAAACTAACATCCAATCTTGCCCAAAGCCTTCACCAATTAGAACAACTACAACACACTTTTCTCTTTCAAATTCATCAACTATAACAACAAATCCCATGCTTTATAACATTATGCTCACAATTTCAAGAAGCTATAACAAGATCACCTTGTCTTACAAATCAGCCCGCAAACAATCGCAACTTCAACACAAGTCATTTAACCTTTATTTTTCATCACATAATCCATTAAAAACCACAACCAAATATTACATAATATTTGTCCATCATACTCCCTCCAAAACAGCCCCTATGCACGGTTACACATCAACATCATCTCTTCATGAAGTTTATTCATTTTCTACACCTTACAAAGACAACACACAAACATGTTGAATACAATTAGTTCTTCATTCTTATAACAACCACACACACACGGCTACCATACAATACCACACGGCTATACTTCATCTTCCATGTTTTCATGATTTTAATTCATTTCCACACTTCACAACACATACAAATCATCCACAACACATGAAAAATGAAATTGAACCTTACCTCCTACTTTTGTTCTTCATTCGGCTAGACCTCTTTCTTGCAAGAAAAGTGTTTTGCATGCTCCAACAATTATTCCATGGTGTAGAGGACCTCTCAATTGGTATAGAAACTAGAAGAGAACAATTTTTCTTGGCCAACTTTTTCCATGGAGTGGTTCGGCCAACACCATGGCCGAATGGTTCCCTATGCTCTTGCTCCTCTTTAAATTTTCTTGAACTTTCTAAATATGAAAAGATGACCATGCCTTCTTAATATATTCTTTCCACCACTTTCTATATTATTATTTAGTCCCTCATTAACAAATAATATGAACACATGGCCCTTCTTTCTTTCTCTAGAAATTTCTTGAAATAACAAATACACCCACTTGTCTTGTTATATAAGCTTTGGCCCTTAAGTAAGAACATGGACACATGGCCATGGGTGGGGCCCACTTTTTATGTCACATGGCCAAAGTGCCAATTTAAGAATTTTCTTGAACACTTTGTAAAATTCCCAATTTACCCCTAGTCTTTCTCAATATTTCCCATACAATAATGGTCATAAATTATATTCACCACAACTTGTACATTAAAAATAATCCTTGAAAATGGTCTCGCCTTTAACTTTCCACGACGACTTTGCAATATCCAAACATACAAAATACGGGCTATAACACTCCAGCACCAGAAATTGTATGCTAATTTCTCTAAATGTGAATTCTGGTTGACTTCAGTAGCATTCTTGGGGCATATTATCGGAGCCGAAGGCCATCAGAAAGCACGAAAGCCATCTCGTTGACTCCATATCTGATGGCCTTCGGGTGGATACACAGAAAATTGAGGCCGTAAAGACTTGGCCTAGACCCACGACACCTACTGAGGTACGTAGTTTTCTGGGGTTAGCAGGATATTACAGGAGATTTGTGGAGAAGTTTGCTTCGATTTCGGCCGCCTTTAACGAGGCTAACTCGAAGGCGACTAAGTTCCGGTGGACCGATGCTTGTGAACGAAGCTTCCGATTCTTTGAAAGAAAAGTTGACTACAACTTCAGTTCTGACTCTTCCTGAGGGACCAGATGGTTATGCCATTTATTGTGATGCTTCCGGTGTTGGGTCAGGTTTTGTATTAATGCAGCATGGCAGAGTTATAGCCTATGCCTCCCGGTGACTCGTAAAGCACGAAAGAAATTATCCTACTCATGATCTGGAGCTAGCAGCGATAATTTATGCCTTGAAGATATGGAGACACTATCTATATGGCGTCCATGTTGATATTTATACGGATCACAAAAGCCTCCAGTATATCTTTAAGCAGAAAGAGAGCCGAATTTGCGGCGGAGAGGAGGTGGCTAGAGTTATTTTGAAAGACTATGATGTTGACATTTTATATCATCCTGGGAAAGCCAACGTTGTAGCAGATGCACTCAGCCGTAAGTCTATGGGCAGCTTGACGGACGTGCAACCAGAAAGGAAAGAAATGGTTCGTGAGATTTATCAGCTAGCTAGTCTTGGAGTCCGTCTGGCCGATTCTGGAGATACTGGGGTTTCTGTCCGAGAGGTTGCTGAATCCTCGATTATGGAAGAGGTAAAGCGGCACCAATATGAGGACCCTGTTCTGGCACGGTATAGGGATACAGCCCGTGAAACGGAGAAGACCCCCTTCGAGATTCAACCTGATGGAGTACTACTACATAGGGGCAGATTATGTGTACTTGAGATTGCAGGGCTGCGGCGACAGGTTATGGGAGAGGCACATTATGCCCGTTATTCTGTTCATCCGGGATCAACAAAGATGTATCATGACCTCAGATGCTTGTACTGGTAGGATGGTATGAAGAGGGACATAGCAGAGTTTGTTGCTCAGTGCCCAAATTGCCAACAGGTTAAGATTGAACATCAGAAGCCGGGTGGATTGTTATAGGAGATGGAGATTCCGACTTGGAAGTGGGAAGTAATTAATATGGACTTCATTACAGGTTTACCTCGCACTCCACGGAAGTATGATTCCATATGGGTTATTGTAGATAGGTGTCACGACCCAACTAGGGGCCGCGACGGGTACCCGATACTTGTACCGAGCACCCCTTATCTATCTTTTTTTTTTTTACCTCGATTGCTGAGTGGGCCGTATGCCTTTGTACCATTTTTTTTTTGTTACTAACATTAACCTTAGTAGCGAATTTATGAACATAGGCTAATAAACTTTGCTTGCACATTATACAGCGTCGAGGACAATCAGAAATACAAAACATCTAACTGTACATATCTATCTACGAGCCTCTAAGCATAGTACACATATACATAGGAAGGGCTGAGAATCTTGTCGTGCCCGAATATATATACAAAATAGTACCAAAGAACCGAGGCTCCGAACAACAGGCGGAGCGCTACAATGCTGGCGATAGAGCTCCAGGAGTCAAGTACGTCGTCCACTGCCGCCTGCGTGGCATGGAACGCAGCGTCCACAAGAAGGGACGTCAGTACGAATAATGTACCGAGTATGTAAGGCATGGAAATTAATAATGGAAGCAAAGACACAAAGTATGAATAACCATATCATGGGTCCATAGGACATATAGTGGGATAAAAATAAAGTAATCTGCACATAGGAATACCCTTTTTAGGCTGGATACCATGCATGCTTGTTTTTCCCTTTTTAGAAAAAAAACATTTCTTTTTCATAGACATAGAAAATAGAACTTATATCATGTCGTGTCTTGTCATAACATATCATATCGTATCATATCATATCATATCGTACCATATCATATCATTTCGTATCATATCATATCATATCATATCATATCATGTCATATCGTATCATATCATGTCATATCGTATCATATCATATCATACCGTATCATGTCATATCATATCGTGTCATGTCATATCATATCGTGTCATGTCATATCATATCGTGTCATATCATAGCACCGAACAACGTCGGCTCGCCCACATAGCGCCGAAATACGTCGGCTCGCCCATATATCCCGCGTCCGGGCATCCCGCGTCCGGGATGATAACGCCAGCTGATCAGGTGGCAATGAACATGTGTCCCTTCCCCTTCCCCATATACCCCTTTCCCCACCCCATGTACATATACATATCTCATATACATATGTTATATAAGCATGTAGGAGAGTCCAAGGAAAATCATATATCCATCGGAGTGACATAAGGTCAGAAACCTCCGATTACATTATGGAATAACCAGGGTCATCATGTCTCACCTTGAAGGAACGATAATTATAAGGCGGGACTATTAACGGAAAATAATATTAAAAGAAAACATGAAACGAAATCGTGGACATCATAAACGTTAGTTCATACGCTTGAAATCTTTAGAAAATAGTATCATAACCAAGGAATAAAATTAACGATCAAGAACTAGTTTAACACTTTCATATTCGCATTGGATTCTTAACTTAAGGCTCTTAGTCATGGAATCATTCTTATCATACTTGTCATAGACATATTCCCTTCCTTACATCATCATTATCATTATTATCATCGAAATATTCTCATTAGAATAGTTACAACACTTATCGTTTGATAAACGGAGCAATAAGGAAAACCCGAGAACAGTGGGCCCACCTCAAGTTAAATGAGGTGGCGTACACAATTTACATAGGTTACCTTCCATGACGTCACTTATGAGAGATTTAAGGTAGTCGGGTCCTATTTGTGCGAGTTCTAGATGTTTAGGTAACTTTCCAACATTTTATGCAAAAATTTTAATTCAATTCTATTGAATGAAAAAGGGTTAATTTCAATCTCGGATTTCTAGAAAAGGAATTGTCCTCGAGGCCCGTGTCCAAACCTATTATGCCTAGGACATGCCAAGGAAGGAAGGGGAAGTCTTACATACCTTTTTCCGCTCCTTGTGCTACTCCAAATTCAAGTTGCAAATCCGCCAAAATCTACAATTTGGTCATGTTTACCAAACATTGATTAGAGCATTTAGAAGTTGAATCTTAAGGTACTACTTGTCTACCGAAATTTCGGCAGCACTTCCCCTGTAAATACACTATCCCAACATTCAACTTAGCCAATTTTAATCAACAACAATCCGGGAATTCAACCCGGCCAAACTACCAATATAATGGCAACAACCATACTAATAATTTCCATATTCAATCCAAGATACATTCTAACACTTCAATCAACCTGCTACTTCCTTCAAGACTTTCCAACTTCCAATAAAACAATAACAACCTCATAATTTATATTCTAACAACACCATACTAACAGCATTACCTTCCATGCATGCAAGAACATTATATTTGATTTACATAAACTTCTACAACAAGTCTTCCACTACTACCATTTCACTAAGATCATTAAGCTATTATTAGCAATATAAAATCCACATAACAACAACCAATACACTAAATAAAATTGACTCATCTCCCTCCACACCACACCACAACCACACGGCCACACACTCACTCCACACACTCACGGCCACAACATGTTTTTCATGCTTCCATGAGTTTTATTCATATTTTCATAAACTCCATCCTTTTTCACATACCACATCATATACAAACATCCAAAACATGTAAAGGATGATGAATTCTTACCTTTTTCCTTCAACTCTTCACTTGGCTTGGGTGGTGACTTTGTGACAACTAGTAGTTTTCTCACTCTAACAATTATACGACGTTAACGGGGACCCTTGAATTAGTGGGACTACTATGAGAAACAAATTTTTGGGGTAAGATTTTTGGTCTCCTTGTTCTCCACCTCTTGGCCGAATTGCTTGGGAGTTTTTCTCCTTCTCCTTTTGTTTTTTTTTAAGTCTTGAAATTTCTAGAGAGTTTTATGAATAAGATGACTAATAAGTCATCCTTTGAACTCTTTTATTTAATTCACACATGGGCTTGGCCCACTAAGGGTTGGACGGCCAACCTTGGCCCAAAATGGTCAAGCCCATTTTTTTTGTGTTTTGCTTTGCATTTCATGACAAATCTTGATTTTCTAAATTCCAAATTTGCCCTTCGTCTTCCCCCCATATTTTCACGAGTCATGTTGCAAATTTACCTTTTTGCCCCTAGCCTCTCTTAATATTTCCACTTCTAAACTCTTCATAAGCAACTCATACGCCAATCAAAATAAAACGATAGCCTTGCTAGTTATCTTCCCGCGACTACCTTGAATTATCCGAACAAACAAAAATGCGGGATATAACAATAGGCTGACAAAATCAGCCCATTTTCTTCCAGTCAGGACTACTTATTCGGCTGAGGACTATGCAAGATTATATATTAGGGAGATAGTAAGACTTCACGGAGTTCCCACATCTATTATATCTGACAGAGGTGCCCAGTTTACAGCTAACTTCTGGAGATCGTTTCAGGAAGGACTGGGGACCCAGGTGAGTCTTAGCACAGCATTCCACCCTCAGATCGACGGACGGGCCGGCGTACTATTCGGACGCTAGAAGATATCGCGGGCCCGTGTTATCGATTTCGAGAGGTAGGCGGGATGATCATTTGCCACTTGTTGAGTTTGCTTATAATAATAGCTACTATTCTAGCATCCGGATGGCACCGTATGAGGCTCGTATGGCAGGAAGTGCAGGTCACCGATTGGCTGGTTCGATGTTGGCGAAACTAAGTTAATTGGCCCAGATATAATTCAGCAAGCAGTTGATAAAGTGAAACTCATTCAGGAACGGTTATTAGCAGCTTAGAGTCGACAGAAATCATATGCGTATAATCGACGTCGACACTTAGAGTTCCAGATTGGTGATTGGGTATTTCTGAAAGTGTCACCCATGAAGGGTGTTATGAGATTCGGCAAGAAGGGGAAGCTCAGTTCAAGGTATATTGGACCTTACCAGATCATCCGTAAGGTAGGCAAGGTTGCCTATGAATTGGACCTACCAGCTGATTTGGAAGCAGTGCATCCAGTCTTCCATGTGTCAATGCTTCGCAAAAGTATAGGTGATCCTTCCAGAGTATTTCCCCTAGATGATGTTCAGGTGACAGAGGAGTTATCCTACGAAGAGCAGCCTATAGCCATACTGGATCGTCAGGTGAGAAGATTGCGTACTAAAGACGTGGCTTCCGTTAAGGTATTGTGGCGGAACAATAACAGGGAGGAGATGACCTGGGAAGCCGAAGAGGAGATGAAGAATAAGTATCCGTACTTATTCCCTATGCCTACAGGTAATCTACACTCCTTAATTGGTTATGTTGATTAATGAATGAACTGTATGTGATAGCTATAAAAGGAACTCCCCCGAAGTGCTTATAAGACCCTGTAAGACCAGTTTAACATTTGAGGACGAATGTTCTAAAGGGGGGGAGGATGTTATATCCCGTATTTTGTACATTGGGATATTTTAAGTTAATTGCGATAAGTTAAGGACAAGGCTATTTTTCGATTTTGTTTTAATGCAAGTTGCTTGTAAATTTTATTGGTATGGAAATATCAAGGGAGATTAGAGATTAAGAAGCTAAATCATTTCATAAAAAGGGCCACAAGTGGCCGTGTGGGGTGTGGGCTCCCACCCATGGCTTGGCCAAATTGGATTGACTCAAGCCATGAGTGGGGCATGTTTCCACCTTGTAGGGGTCATACATATAGATAAGTGATGACAAAGCAAGACTTATTCATCACTTCACAAACTTGAGAAACTTAGAGAAGGCAAGAGAAACTTTCGACCATGGCTAGCCGAGTAAGAGGCTTGTGAGAATTGATCAAAAAATAATTTTCTTCTAGTATTCCAACCAATTGGAAGGTCCCTAGTAACGTGGGGTAGTTGTTGGAGCAATCAAAACATTCATTTTTGCAATTTTCAAACCCTAGCCAAGTTGAGAAGTAAGGAGTAAAGGTAAGGTTTAATCTCATTTTTCATGTGTTATGGATGGTTTGTGCATGTTGTAGTGTGTAGAAATGAATGAAATTCATGGAACCATATGTGTTGGTGTTGGTGTGTAGGAGTTGTGTTGTGTAGGAGTGATGAACTAAATTTATTTAGTATTTTTAGTTGTTGTTGTGGATTCTATGATGTAAATGAAGGTTTAATGGTTCAAGTTGGAGTTGTAATTGTTTGTGGGCTGTTGTAGAAGCTAATATGATGTTAATATCATTTCTTGCATTTGTGTGAATAATGTTGTTAACGTGTGGTTGTTGGCATAGTTCACGAATTTGGAAGAAAAGAATGTGTTGTGTTGCTCTTGTCGAGTTTGGAAGATTTCGAGTGGTGTGTATGTTGGTTGGGCTGTTTTAAATATTGTGCGGGTTGTCCGAAGTGTTCTTGAGTCTTGTTTGAATGGTCTCGGGTTAGTACTTGAACGTGTGATCATTGGTGTTGGCTTGATTGTGTGTGGTTGACTTGAATGTAATTGGAATGCCATCGAATTTTGTAGAAAGGAGTTACTAACATTAGAATGGGTTTTGAATTAATTGTTGATGTTGTTAATATGATTATTGGTATTATTGTTGATGATTTGGCCGAGTTGAATTCTCGGGGTTTGTTGAATTTATAAAGGAAATGCTGCCCGAATTTCTATAAATGGAGTGCTAGCTTGGGATTGGATTCCTAAGTACCTATAGCTAATGTTTGGTATCTACTGACGTTGTTGTAGATCTTGGGAAGCCCGAGACTTAAGTTTGGATTAGCTTAGGAAGCGGACAAGGTATGTAAAGCCTATCCCTTCTTTCTCTTGGCATGTCTTAGACGTAAGTAAGATACGATACGAGCTTTGGGGTAACTCTATTCGTAAGTTCCGAGCATGTCTATGATTCTTATTCACTTCTTGATACTAGCATTCTTAATGTAGTCGGGCTCGGATTGCCTTGATACGTTCGTAGAGGATTCTATAACGAATAATGTCCGTAACTTTCCTAAGCGGGCTCGGATTGGTTTGATACATATCCCTTACTAGGGTGTGATCATTTCAAAAAACCGTCATTTCAAAAAAAAAAAAAACATGAAACCTTTCAAAATAGAGGTCACTGTCTTTATACAGATTATGAAAACCTTCAGTCAATCACATAATTTTTACCAACTGACAACATCTGAAAATACACACTCTTTTAACATCTATAACTGATTCGCGCTCCTCGACACCCTATCCACAGGACACTGTCTGCAAAGTCTCTAGGATATACAAATACCATGACATAAGTGCTTGACTCGGCAACACTCCGAACTGAAATGGAGCTCGCCAATCCCGCGGGAACAACTTCTAGCAAAGTCTTCTCTTCATCTGGGTGCACCTGCGTGGCATGAAACGCAGCCCCCGAAGAAAGGGGGTCAGTACGGAGAATGTACCGAATATGTAAGGCGGTGACAGATAATAACTATAGCTTAATTTAGGAGAGAAGAAATCACAATCAAATTCAATACCTGTAGCCTTCGCTGGAAGAAGCATAAATATATATATATATGTATACGGGTCTCATTTAATCCTTAAGTGAATAATGCAAATGAACACACACTCCTTAAGTAAAGGATACAATCTAACCCGTGTGTCGCTTCCGACATACTAATGAAATAGTCCCTTTGGACGGCCGCTTCCGGCGCAATAATAATGATGGCCCCTTCGGGCATTGCCGCTTCCGGCATAATAATAATGATGGCCCCTTCGGGCATTGCCGCTTCCGGCATAATAATAATGATGGCCCCTTCGGGCATTGCCGCTTCCGGCATAATAATAATGATGGTAATGTCGGGCATAAGTAGTAAACGCATAATAAAATGATCGCACCCCTTTCGGAGTGGTTTTGAAAATAGCACATGACATAAGCCGAGGCCATCGCGCGCCCGCATAATAATAATGATGATAATAGTAAACATAAGTAGTAACACAAACCGAGGCCATGAAATAGTAAAATCATCGCACCCCGTCGGAGTGGTTTTGGAAAGTCTAAATATTAAAATCTCACACCCCCGTCGGAGTGGTTTTTCAAAAAGAGTCAATTTTATGTTTCTTTGTACAAAACTAGTTCTTTTAAAAAAAATCATTAGTGAACCACAAACGCGTTTCCGAAGCCATTTTTGGAAAACCGAAGCAATAATTATATTAGTAACGTTGTTACACAGCAAAGTATATTATAGAACATTATGAGGTAGTTAAACAACTGTCCTTTGGTAGTCGGGACAACAGCCCAAAAGTTTCCTGTAATTATTGTACACAATAAGTCAAATGGAGCAATACAAAAGGTCTCGAGCATTGTGGACCCACCTCGGGTCAAGTCAAGGTGGCGTACGTAAATTTCGTACATTGAGCTTTACGGAGTCATTATGATAGTTTTAGTGCAATTCGGTCTTAGTTGGGCAAGACGTAGATGTTTAAGCACTTATTTCATCGAAGCACAAGAAATTTGATTCAATTCTATTGAATGAAAAAGGGTCAAATCCAAACTCGATTTCTAAGCATAGAATCATCCCCGAGGCTTATATCCAAACCTATTAGGTCTAAGACATGCCAAAAGAAGGAAAGGTGAAGCCTTACATACCTTTTCCGTCTCTTACGCTTCTCCAAATCCAAATTCAAAACTCTCCAAAATCTATAAATGGTCACATTTACCAAACATTGATTAGAGCCTTTAGAAATTTAATCTTGAATTAACATTTGTCTACAAAAATTTCGGCAGCATTTCCCCTGTAAATGCGCCATCCCCGAGAATTCAACTCGGCCAAAAATACAACAACAAACCCGAGAATGGAACTCGGCCACACCATCAATGACAATACCAATAATTTTTGCCAACGACATCAACAATCAAGTCGAGAATATTCCAAACAACTTCTACCTCAACTTCACACTTTCAAACTAATGTCAACATTTTCATATTCCTTTACTAATTCAAGACCATTCAAATACAATTCGGAAGTATTTCATATCGTTTTACAAAATATACAAAAATTTCACCAAAATCCATAATTCACCCGAAAACTCCTCAACTTTCCTAGAACAAGTTTTAATGCATTTCTAGCTTCCAAATTCATAACCTATCCCAACAACACACATCAACAACAATCAAATTATACATAGAAATTTATTCAATTGTTCCATACTCATACCCCATTCGGCCACCCTCCACATTTCCAACCTCAAGCAAATTCATTAAACTTTCATTTCCAATATAGAGTTCACAACAACCACAACTAGAATACTACATAAAATTAACTCATCTTTGTCTACACAACAACACATGCACACGGCCACATGCATATGTATGCATTCATCATGCAACCTTCCATACTTTCATTAATTCTATCCATTTCTACACACCACAACATAAACAAACCTTTCATAACATATAAAAGAGAATGAAATCTTACCTTTTCCTTCAACTTTCTTCACTTGGCTAGAATGCGGAAACGATGAAACGAACGACTTATCTTCCGAAACAATTATACCACGTTGTAGAGGACCCTTGAATTAGTAGGAATACATGAAGAAAAGAATTTTTGGGACAAGATTTCATGGGGGCTTTTTCCCCCCTTGGCCGAACCTAGGCCTTCTTGTTGCTCTTCTTCTTTTTTGTTTTTCTTTCTCCAAATTTCTAGAGCTTTTTATGGAGAATATGACTAATATATATATATATATATAACTCCTCCAAGCATGTGAGGGGCACATGCCTCCTTCCTTCATTTTTTTTTCTAGAATTTTCTTTCTTTTTCTTGAACTTTTCTTTTAATTAACAAAGATGACCACTTAGCTTGCTCCATAAGCTTCATCCATATAAGAGTGGGACCCACATATACATGCACATGCACACACACATGGCCAAGCCTTGGCTTGGTCTAGAAATTTCAAAACAATTTTTGTAAACTTCCCATTTTACCCCTAGCCTTCCTCAATATTCTCATACTACCAATGTTCGTAAATAATATTTATAACCAACTTGTACATTAAAATAATTCTTGAAAATGATCTTGTCCTTAACTTACCACGACTTTCTCGAATTATCCGAATGTATGAAATACGGGATATAACATCCTCCCCCCCTTTAGAACATTCGTCCTCGAATGTTCAACTGATCTTATGAAGTCTTGTAGCACTTCGGGGGTCCCGTTTTAGGGTCGTCCTTCTCTTTATGCCCATTCCTTACCCTTTACCTTATTCTCCTTGGCCTTTACACAAATCCTCAGTTTATGTCATAGGTTTCCCTTTTTGGTCTAATATAATATGGTCTCCCCCCCTTTAAGGGTTCTTTATATACCAACAGTTCTTCTTTTCAACTCTGTGCACAACATAGCAAAAATTTCTTACCATAAGTTTTCCTTCACATTTTCCGTCGATACCCTCACATATGAGATATCATACATGTTCATATACATATACACATATAATTAGTATCAACTAACCCACAAAATACTTCCGTACACTATTCAAGCCTATCCAAATTTCAGAGCCGTGACGTACTTTCTGTCTCTTCTCTAATCTGGCCTGTCGCATGCTACGTGGCCTTTTATGGTCTCCAACCATCTCGTATATTCTAATTTCACTTAGGCTATTTTGGTTCTTCATTTGTCCTTTGCAGCTAAATCTTTGAAATTTCTTGCATACTTCCCAGGGAGTCACCCATCCTGAAATTGCTCCCACCTGAGCACGCTTAACCTCGAAACTTTGGTGGGATTCGGTGCCTTAATGCTGATATAATCGCGTACGCTTTCTCATATGGCCTTTATTACATAGTCCGGAGCAAGTCAAAGTTTTACAGATTCCGAGGCGTGTTCGTAACACGTCCTTTCTCTTGCAATTACCGTTTTGCCCTTTTCGATCCTTAATGTTCACCTTCACTTCCATTCTCCCGACTTACATTTCAGTAATACTTCAATATTCTTACCTCATCCAACATGCCTCGTCCGCACCGTTGTTTACCACTGTACTTTGTAACTGTTGATGTCATAGGTCGCTTTCTTTTGTCGACGTCGTCCTTTAGCTGAAATAAAAGGTTAGTACAAGGGACTTCATGTCCTATGACTGGGCTCTATCGCACGATCTTAGATATGACAGAAGGTCAACAATCCCTAGATGCCCCGTAGCCTCCTGTTTATCAATGTGGCGCGCTTCACACCATAAACAGGACTCTACCGGACACGACTTTGCAGACAACCCCTAGGACAGACCTGCTCTGATACCACTTTGTCACACCCCGACCTTACTAGGGTGTGATGGGCACCCGACTCTCCTCAGAGTCGAGCGAACCCTTCAACGTTCGCGTTACTAAAACCTGTCATTTCAAAAAAAAAAATTAAAAAAAAAAAACATGAAACTTTTCAAAATAGAGATCGCTGTTTTTATACAGATTATGAAAACCTTCAGTCAACCACATAATTTTTACCAACTGACAACATCTGAAAATACACACTCTTTTAACATCTATAACTGATTCGCGCTCCTCGACACCCTATCCACAGGACACTGTCTGCAAAGTCTCTAGGATATACAAATACCATGACATAAGCACTTGACTCGGCAACACTCCGAACCGAAATGGAGCTCGCCAATCCCGCGGGAACAACTTCTAGCAAAGTCTTCTCTTCATCTGGGTGCACCTGCGTGGCATGAAACGCAGCCCCCGAAGAAAGGGGTTCAGTACGGAGAATGTACCGAATATGTAAGGCGGTGACAGATAATAACTATAGCTTAATTTAGGAGAGAAGAAATCACAATATAATATCAATATATATATATATATATATATATATGAACACATAAATATATATGTATGTATACGGGTCTCATTTAATCCTTAAGTGAATAATGCAAATGAACACACACTCCTTAAGTAAAGGATACAATCTAACCCGTGTGTCGCTTCCGACATACTAATGAAATAGTCCCTTTGGACGGCCGCTTCCGGCGCAATAATAATGATGGCCCCTTCGGGCATTGCCGCTTCCGGCATAATAATAATGATGGCCCCTTCGGGCATTGCCGCTTCCGGCATAATAATAATGATGATGGCCCCTTCGGGCATTGCCGCTTCCGGCATAATAATAATGATGGTAATGTAAACATAAGTAGTAAACGAAATGAAATAGTAAAACCTCGCACCCCTTTCGGAGTGGTTTTGAAAATAGCACACTCGCATAAGCCGAGGCCATATAATAATAATGAGGCCATAGCAATGTAAACATAAGTAGTCGTACACAAATGAGGCCATAGCACATGAAATAGTAAGGCCATCGCACCCCTTTCGGAGTGGTTTTAGAAAGTCTAAATATTAAAATCTCACACCCCGTCGGAGTTTTTTTTTTTTTTAAAAAAAAAGTCAATTTTATGTTTCTTTGTACAAAACTAGTTCTTTAAAAAAATCATTAGTGAACCACAAACGCGTTTCCGAAGCCATTTTTGGAAAACCGAAGCAATAATTATATTAGTAACGTTGTTACACAGCAAAGTATATTATAGAACATTATGAGGTAGTTAAACAACTGTCCTTTGGTAGTCGGGACAACAGCCCAAAAGTTTCCTGTAATTATTGTACACAATAAGTCAAATGGAGCAATACAAAAGGTCTCGAGCATTGTGGACCCACCTCGGGTCAAGTCAAGGTGGCGTACGTAAATTTCGTACATTGAGCTTTACGGAGTCATTATGATAGTTTTAGTGCAATTCGGTCTTAGTTGGGCAAGACGTAGATGTTTAAGCACTTATTTCATCGAAGCACAAGAAATTTGATTCAATTCTATTGAATGAAAAAGGGTCAAATCCAAACTCAGATTTCTAAGCATAGAATCATCCCCGAGGCTTATATCCAAACCTATTAGGTCTAAGACATGCCAAAAGAAGGAAAGGTGAAGCCTTATATACCTTTTCCGTCTCTTACGCTTCTCCAAATCCAAGTTCAAAACTCTCCAAAATCTATAAATGGTCACATTTACCAAACATTGATTAGAGCCTTTAGAAATTCAATCTTGAATTAACATTTGTCTACAAAAATTTCGGCAGCATTTCCCCTGTAAATGCGCCATCCCCGAGAATTCAACTCGGCCAAAAATACAACAACAAACCCGAGAATGGAACTCGGCCACATTATCAATGACAATACTAATAATTTTTGCCAACGACATCAACAATCAAGTCGAGAATATTCCAAACAACTTCTACCTCAACTTCACACTTTCAAACTAATGTCAACATTTTCATATTCCTTTACTAATTCAAGACCATTCAAATACAATTCGGAAGTATTTCATATCGTTTTACAAAATATACAAAAATTTCACCAAAATCCATAATTCACCCGAAAACTCCTCAACTTTCCTAGAACAAGTTTTAATGCATTTCTCGCTTCCAAATTCATAACCTATCCCAACAACACACATCAACAACAATCAAATTACTACATAGAAATTTATTCAATTGTTCCATACTCATACCCCATTCGGCCACCTTCCACATTTCCAACCTCAAGAAAATTCATTAAACTTTCATTTCCAATATAGAGTTCACAACAACCACAACTAGAATACTACATAAAATTAACTCATCTTTGTCTACACAACAACACATGCACACGGCACACATGCATATGTATGCATTCATCATGCAACCTTCCATACTTTCATTAATTCTATCCATTTCTACACACCACAACATAAACAAACCTTTCATAACATATAAAAGAGAATGAAATCTTACCTTTTCCTTCAACTTTCTTCACTTGGCTAGAATGCGGAAACGGCGAAACGAACGACTTATCTTCCGAAACAATTATACCACGTTGTAGAGGACCCTTGAATTAGTAGGAATACATGAAGAAAAGAATTTTTGGGACAAGATTTCATGGTCTTCTTTTTCTCCTCCCTTGGCCGAACCTAGGCCTTCTTGTTGCTCTTCTTCTTTTTGTTTTTCTTTCTCCAAATTTCTAGAGCTTTTTATGGAGAATATGACTAATATGTCATATATATATAACTCCTCCAAGCATGTGAGGGGCACATGCCTCCTTCCTTCATTTTTTTTTCTAGAATTTTCTTTCTTTTTCTTGAACTTTTCTTTTAATTAACAAAGATGACCACTTAGCTTGCTCCATAAGCTTCATCCATATAAGAGTGGGACCCACATATACATGCACATGCACACACACATGGCCAAGCCTTGGCTTGGTCTAGAAATTTCAAAACAATTTTTGTAAACTTCCCATTTTACCCCTAGCCTTCCTCAATATTCTCATACTACCAATGTTCGTAAATAATATTTATAACCAACTTGTACATTAAAATAATTTTTGAAAATGATCTTGTCCTTAACTTACCACGACTTAGGCATCCACGAGTGGATAGTGAGAAACTAATGCAATAAAAATAACATATATGTTTCCGAGGCAGACTCGATGAGGCATATCAGATGTCAAACCAAATCAATGAAATCGGACGGAGTCATAGTACGTACCTTTCGGACACCACGGAGGATTATGTCGGAACGGAATATTCGGATTCGTGATACATATCAAAGCACGTCATAGAACTTAACGGAATATTTAAAACAGTTTTTAGGTAATAAATAGAAGAGTAGCTAGAGCGTGTTTTCTTTTAAATATTGTTCAAAAATCATTCATTTGCATAATAGAAATAAGTTCGGGGATAGCGGGCCCACCTCGGGTCAAATGAGGTGGCGGGCGTAAATTTTAATCATTGGGCTCCATAAAGTTATTTTGGAAAGTTTCGAAGCGATTCGGGTTCATTTGCAAAAGGTACGAAGGCGGAAACATTTTTATACCCAAAAGCAAGCTTTATGATTCAATTGTATTGAATGAATAGTATTCAAAATCAAACTCGAATTTCTAGGAGCGAAATTATCCCTAAAGTTCTCGTTTCCGGCCTAATAGGTCTAGGACGTGCCAAATAAAGAATAGGTAAGCTTTACATACCTTTCCGCTCTTCACGATCGCCAAAGATCAAATCCCGTTTCGTCGAAAATCTGCAAATGGTCATTCTTACCGAGTTACTATTCATGCAAGCCGACATTTCAATCTTGGTTTCTATTTGGCTACCGAAATTTCGGCAAAGCACTTCCCCTATAAATGTGGCACCCCGAGATTCAACTCGGCTCAAAATAGTCAACAACAACCCGAGAATGGAACTCGGCCAAAATAACAACAACCATACTAACAACAATATGAACAACCAATCCAAAACACATTCCAACATAAGTAGCCTTCCTTGCTACATAGTATGTCAACTTTCAATCCATTTACGCACATTCGAACCAACATGAACGTTTACATATTCATTCACTAATTTGAGATCATTTAAACATAAACTAAGAGCATTTCAAGCTATATGTCCAATATTCAATACTTCCATCCATTTCCATATTCCATCCAAAATTCTCATATATATGAGACAAAACCATTCCAACGCATTTTCTACTTACTAATTCATCTCCAACAACAACAATTTACACCTTAACAACTTAATTCCCCTAATGTCATAAAATCATAAAAATACGACATAAGTTCCTACATTCCGTTTCAATGCAAACTTACTCCATATATGCTTCATTTACATTGCCAAGATCACAATAACACCATTAGCATGTTAAACAAAATAAATCCATTACTATTCCATTGCCATACACCACACGGCCAAGATGCAAAATTCCAATTCCATCCCATTTTGTTCAACTTTCATTTCTAATACAAACTCCACAATAACCACAACTAAAATATAACACAAAATTCAACATCATCACACTACAACCATTCGGCCACATGCACCCATGCATTTCCACCATGCAAACTTCCATATTATTATATATTCTACTCATCTACACATACTACAACACAAACAAACCTTCAAAACATAATTATAAGAGATGAATTCTTACCTTGTTCTTCAAACTTCTTCACTTCCTCAAGTGTTGAATTGAAGAAACCAAGACTCAATCTTCCAAACCAATTACGTCAAGTTGTAAAGGAACCTTGAATTAGTATAAATATCACAAGAAAATAATTTTGGAATCAAGATTTGGAGGGTTGGCTCTCCACCTCCTTGGCCGAATGGCCTTATAATTTTTGCTCCTTTTGTTCTTGTTTTTCTCCTTCTTTCTCTTGTCTTGAAATTTCTAGAAAAATAATGAACCTTTGCCCCTTATAAATTTAATTTGTCACATGACCTTGTCACATGATTAATTCATGGGCTTGGACCATTTTTTGGACCATGGCCGGCCACCCTCATCACTTGGGCCTTGATTTCTTATTTTTTTTTTTCCATTTCCAAGCCCAACTACTTAGCCCATATTTTTGGTGATTCATGAAACCATTTTCCGACATTCCAATTTTGCCCTTAGCCTTTTCCGATATTTCCACATCTAAATTTTTCCATAACCAACTTATGAGCCAAACATGATCAATGCATTACAATGTCCTTAACCTTCCTTAATATTTCCGCGTCAATATTTCCTTAAACATCCCATGCACACTAAGTAAAATCCAATTAGAACCTTAATTCCTACCATTCCGACTTGTTTCCAGTTTTTCCGAATACGCATAAAATGCGAGGTATAACACAAGGTAATTGCGGGGGAATGACAAACAAGGTCTTACTTTTGTTTTTTTAAGCATATGAGTTGCTTATGAAAGATTTGGAAGTGAAATTAATGAGGAAGGTCAAGGGCATAAAGGGAAATTTGCAATACGACCCGTGGAAATATGGAGAAAGATGAAGGGCAAATTTGGAAGTTGGGAAAAATATTTCATGAATTACAATAACTAGCCAAGTATAATTGGGCTTGAAATTTTCAAGAAAACAAAGAGGCCCAACCGGCCAAAGCCATGGCCCAAGTCCATGTTGACTTAAAATTCAAGGAATTAAAAAGAAGACCAAGTCTTCTACATGTCCACATAATATTCAAGAAGTTTCAAGAAAATTGAAGAACAAGAAAGAGGAGGAGAAAAAGTTGAAGGCCATTCGGCCAAGTGAAAATTCCAAGAGAAAGATTACAAAAATTTCTCCAAAAATTATTTCCTACTAAGTAAAGGGTCCCTAGCAAGGTGGAGTGGTTTTTGGAGCAAGAGGAACATCTATTTCTATAAGTTGGAATCTCTACTCAAGTGAAGAATTGAAGAAAAGGTGAGGTTTGACTCTTCTTGCATGTTATGGATGATTTTGCATGTGTAGTGTGTAAGAAAATGGATGAAATTCATGGAAGGAGAAAAAAAAAAGTGGTGTGGCCGTGACCCTTAGGGGCAATCCGTGTGTGTGTGTATGTGTTGTGTGTTATGTTGTGTTATGTTGTGTGTTGGTTAGTGTTGTTAAGTGTAGAAACTATGGAAATTCATGAAAAATATGTGTATGGAGTGGCTTGGCCGAATGGTATGGACCATGATAGGGTGTTGTGAACTAACTTTATTTAACATTGTATTTGTTGTTATGGTAAGTTCTATAATGTAAAGCAAGGATTTAATGGTTAAGAAGTGAAGTTGTGTTGGTTGTGGTTATGCAAAGTAGTAGTTGGCCGTGCATATATATATGTAGGAATCATGTTTTAGTTATTTTATCTAGTGTTTAGTTGTTGTTACGTTGTGGACTCTATGTTGTTAATGAGTGTCTAGGAACCTTAATGAAGTTGTAGTGATGGAGACTTGTGTTAGAAGTTATATGAATGGAATGTAATGTTCTTGTATGCATGAAAGACAATATGGTTAGTATGGTGTTGTTGGAATGTAGATTATGAGGTTGTTATTATTTTCATTGAAGTTGGAAAGTTTTTGAAAGAAGTAGTAAATTACCGAGTATGGAATTGTTAGTATTGTTGTTGGAATTATGGTTAATAGTTTGGCCGGGTTTGAATTCCCGGATTGTGATTGATGAGAAATTTGGCTATATGGAATGTTGAGGATGGTATATTTACAAAGGAAGTGCTGCCGAAATTTCGGTAGCCAAGTGTTTCCTTAAGACTCTAACTCTACGAACCCTAATAAGAGTTTTGGTAAATATGACCAATTTGCAGATTTTGACGAGATTGCGACGTGAATTCGGAATAGCTAAAGAAGCGGAAAGAGGTATGTAAGGTTTCCCCTTCCTTTCTTGGCATGTCTTAGACGTATAGGCCTGATTTCGCGCCTCGGGGACTTTCCTAACTCTAGAAATCCGCGATTGAAAATAGTTACTATTCATTCAGTAAGATTGAACTAAAAGTGCATGAATTGCGAAAGAAAGGTCCAAATATCCTAGAACTTGCAAGGATAAGACCCGATTACCCTAAGACCTCCCTGAGTAACGTCATGACACGTAACATATGTAGATAATATACTTCGCTATAAAAACGAAAGTACGAGAATATTAAACCGTTTCTGGATAACCTAATTTTATTATAGGTAACGACTATTCTAAAGAATCTAAGTACAAGGAATTATGCCCTATGATCCCGATGGATGTGTGTGCACCCGACGTACGTATAGGTATGAGCATATTGTATGATAGCAGAGTCAGAGCGCTATAGACGCTGAGAAATATACATGATATAAGCATAAGTATATGATAGCAGAATCAAGAGCGCTATAGACGCTGGTAACCGTCTATGATATAAGTACATATATATATATGACACAAAAAGAATCAGAGCGCTATAGACGCTGATATATATATACGATATGAGCCTATGTAGATGATGAAAGAGCCAGGGCGCTATAGACGCCGATAATTGTACATGGAATTTTTATATATTTACGGGGAAAATGGAGATAATGGCAGAGCGTTATATACGCATATCCACCTGATCAGTTGGCATTACATGACTTGATATCGTCCCGGACGCGGGATGCCCGGACGCGGGATGTGCATATTTATGGTCAAATGGATCGGCTGCCGACGCCTCGGCAATATTATATATTCTATCTTTATGTACCTATGTATATATATACACATATGAGTGAGAAAAGCTAAGAAAGCACGGCGTCTGCCCAAGGGCACTTATATGTACAGGTTACGTTTCTATCCCAGGACATGTGCGGTAATTCTTTTATGTCAATATACATGATTTATGTTTTTCGCATATTCATCGTTCATGCCTTACATACTCGGTACACTATTCGTACCGACGTCCCTTCTTGTGGATTTGCGTTTCATGCCGCGCGAGTCACAGACGAGCGGATTTGATCCTTAGGAGCTCTACCGGTCGCACTCGACGGCGCTCCGCTTGTTCGAGCCTCACTTCGTGGTACTCTTTTGTGTATATTTTCGGGCACGACAAGATACTCGGCCCTTTCTATGTATAAGTGTATTATGTCTAGAGGCTCGTAGACAGAGATGTACAGTCAGTTATGTACAGTTAAATATGCGGTATTTTGGCATCTTAATCTTTGTTGTATGAAGCGATAGAGGAGCTAACTGGGCTATGTTCATAATAACGCTGCTAATGTTAATGTTCAGTTCGAAAAAAAAAACACGGCACTGTGTATACGACTTGCTAAGAGGTACAGGTACACTGATAGGTAAGGGGTGCTCGGTACAAGTATCGGGTACTCGTCACGGCCCCCTAGACGGGTCGTGACAGAAGTGGTATCAGAGCAGTTTGGTCCTAGGGGTTTGTCTACCAGCCGTGTCCAGTAGAGTCTTGTTTATGGGTGTGTAGCGCGCCACACTTATAAACGAGGAGGCTACGGTGGCATTTAGGAAGTATGACCTTCTTTGTATTCGAAATCGTGCGATAGAGCTATGCTACCGTGTTTCTATATTCCTTTCTTAATCCATGTTATGGTTTCGATAATGCCGCCAAAGAAGAAAGCTAGGGCAGCCCAGGAGGGTGAGACAGCAGCCCCGGGCCAGCCGGTGGCAGAGGCCATCCAGCTATTAACTCAGTTAGTTGCCGCACAGGCTCAGCGGCAAGATACGGACCCGGGAGACAGGCGCAGGTGCTAGGGCCGTGATTTTATTGCCTACGACCTCCGGAGTTTTATGGGTCGAAACCGAAGAAGACCCCAAAATTTCATAGATGAGACGCTGAGGACTCTAAGAATAATGCATGCTTCAGATACAGAGTCAGTGGAATTGGCATCGTACAGATTGCGGGATGTAGCAGTCCTGTGGTATGACAGTTGGAGACTCTCCGGGGAGCAAATGCACCTCCCCCGGTTTGGCGGGGAGTTTGCGAGGCATTTGCGACATTTCCGCCGCGGGAAGTTCGACGAGCTCGAGCCGATATGTTTTTAAACCTCGAAGCAAGGGAATATGAGCGTCGGGGAATACGGCCTCCGCTTTAACTCGCCGGCTAGGTATGCCCCACCATGATCGCTGATATGGGAGATCATGTACACCGATTCGTGAGTGGGTTGGGGCCACATATCATTAAGGAGTGCCTAACAGCTTCACTCCAGGATGGAATGACTATTGCCCGTATCCAGGCTCATGCTCAAAACCTGGAGGAACAATACCGGCTACGGGGAGAGAGCGCTATCCGGATAGGGGCTCCGGGGAAAAGGGCGATTTCCCGGGGCTAGAAGTGAGTATAGAGGGGGACGAGGGCGCGGGGAGCAATCTAGGTATTCGGAGCCAATCGGCGGCCGGTGCACCCCCTCGGTTTGCCGATGGGAGCTTCGCAGTCCCTGAATAGAGCCGATTCTGAGAATGATGCCACCCCCGCCGCGGTGCGCGCGATGTGGTAGGCCACACTTTGGAGAGTGTCTCGCAGGTACGTGTGTGCTTGCTATACTTGCGGGCGGGTTGGTTATCGGATGCGTGATTGCCCACTGAGGTACGAGGGAGACCAAGCCCAGCCCGCCGGGTCCGCGGTCGGTTCATCGTCGACCGTACGCCCTCTCGGACGTACTTCCCAAGCTCCCGGCGGGACGTGGTCGAGGTAGAGAGGAGGAGCATCCGGTCGGCCCGGCCCTCCCCACCGCCTATATGCACGCGACGGGCGACAGACCCCGAGCCCTTCCCAGCACGCGGCCACGTACTTTTTCGGCACCTTCTATAATATACGTGTCGATAATTAGATTTTATTTTATCCTACGTTGACTTTTGTAATGCGACCATATTAAGAATTCGGAAATTAGGGGCGAAGAGTAGCCATACGTACAAATAAAAGCGAATACTAGAGATTGCGGAGGGTAGAACCGTAAATAAAGGAGAAGATGTGTTACATGGGCGTTTTGAAAACTGCTAAGACCCCAACTTGTTCCATATTATATGATATAAGCAGTGCGAGGGAGTAGAAGCGACAATACTAACGCTAAGACGCGGGAATACATTAAAGTTTCAAGGTTAAGCGTGCTAGGGTGAGAGTAATTTCACGATGGGTGACCCCCTGGGAAATATGCTGAAAATTCCATAAGTGTGGGAACAAGAGACGAATGTGAAATTAGGTAGTCCAAAGTGTAAATTAGAGTGCGTGGAGTGGTAAGAAACCCTATAAAAGTCATGTAGGCGGAGGCGGACTAGACTAGCGGAAAGGGGGGGACACGTTGGACCTAAAGTGGACCATGACGGTTCAAGATTCAGTAAAGGGGGCTTGTTAACATAGAGTCAGTGTTCGGAGTTAAGTCAATTGGCCTGTGACTTGAAGGCGACCTAAGCTCCTAGAATGGATATGTTGAGCGATATGTGAGATATTTACGAAGGAGGCCTCCCCGAAGTATTATAATGCACCATGAGGTCAGCTTAACATTCGAGGACGAATGTTCTAAAGGGGGGGGGGGGAGAATGTTATATCCCGCATTTTGCACAATCGGACAATTCAAGGTAATTGCGGGGGAATGACAAACAAGGTCTTACTTTTGTTTTGTTAAGCATATGAGTTGCTTATGAAAGATTTGGAAGTGAAATTAATGAGGAAGGTCAAGGGCATAAAGGGAAATTTGCAATACGACCCGTGGAAATATGGAGAAAGATGAAGGGCAAATTTGGAAGTTGGGAAAAATATTTCATGAATTACAATAACTAGCCAAGTATAATTGGGCTTGAAATTTTCAAGAAAACAAAGAGGCCCAAACGGCCAAAGCCATGGCCCAAGTCCATGTTGACTTAAAATTCAAGGAATTAAAAAGAAGACCAAGTCTTCTACATGTCCACATAATATTCAAGAAGTTTCAAGAAAATTGAAGAACAAGAAAGAGGAGGAGAAAAGTTGAAGGCCATTCGGCCAAGTGAAAATTCCAAGAGAAAGATTACAAAAATTTCTCCAAAAATTATTTCCTACTAAGTAAAGGGTCCCTAGCAAGGTGGAGTGGTTTTGGAGCAAGAGGAACATCTATTTCTATAAGTTGGAATCTCTACTCAAGTGAAGAATTGAAGAAAAGGTGAGGTTTGACTCTTCTTGCATGTTATGGATGATTTTGCATGTGTAGTGTGTAAGAAAATGGATGAAATTCATGGAAGGGAGAAAAAAAAAAGTGGTGTGGCCGTGACCCTTAGGGGCAATCCGTGTGTGTGTGTATGTGTTGTGTGTTATGTTGTGTTATGTTGTGTGTTGGTTAGTGTTGTTAAGTGTAGAAACTATGGAAATTCATGAAAAATATGTGTATGGAGTGGCTTGGCCGAATGGTATGGACCATGATAGGGTGTTGTGAACTAACTTTATTTAACATTGTATTTGTTGTTATGGTAAGTTCTATAATGTAAAGCAAGGATTTAATGGTTAAGAAGTGAAGTTGTGTTGGTTGTGGTTATGCAAAGTAGTAGTTGCCGTGCATATATATATGTAGGAATCATGTTTTAGTTATTTTATCTAGTGTTTAGTTGTTGTTACGTTGTGGACTCTATGTTGTTAATGAGTGTCTAGGAACCTTAATGAAGTTGTAGTGATGGAGACTTGTGTTAGAAGTTATATGAATGGAATGTAATGTTCTTGTATGCATGAAAGACAATATGGTTAGTATGGTGTTGTTGGAATGTAGATTATGAGGTTGTTATTATTTTCATTGAAGTTGGAAAGTTTTTGAAAGAAGTAGTAAATTGATTGAGTATGGAATTGTTAGTATTGTTGTTGGAATTATGGTTAATAGTTTGGCCGGGTTTGAATTCCCGGATTGTGATTGATGAGAAATTTGGCTATATGGAATGTTGAGGATGGTATATTTACAAAGGAAGTGCTGCCGAAATTTCGGTAGCCAAGTGTTTCCTTAAGACTCTAACTCTACGAACCCTAATAAGAGTTTTGGTAAATATGACCAATTTGCAGATTTTAACGAGATTGCGACGTGAATTCGGAATAGCTAAAGAAGCGGAAAGAGGTATGTAAGGTTTCCTTCCTTTCTTGGCATGTCTTAGACGTATAGGCTCGATTTCGCGCCTCGGGACTTTCCTAACTCTAGAAATCCGCGATTGAAAATAGTTACTATTCATTCAAGAAGATTGAACTAAAAGTGCATGAATTGCGAAAGAAAGGTCCAAATATCCTAGAACTTGCAAGGATAAGACCCGATTACCCTAAGACCTCCCTGAGTAACGTCATGACACGTAACATATGTAGATAATATACTTCGCTATAAAAACGAAAGTACGAGAATATTAAACCGTTTCTGGATAACCTAATTCTATTATAGGTAACGACTATTCTAAAGAATCTAAGTACAAGGAATTATGCCCTATGATCCCGATGGATGTGTGTGCACCCGACGTACGTATAGGTATGAGCATATTGTATGATAGCAGAGTCCGAGCGCTATAGACGCTGAGAAATATACATGATATAAGCATAAGTATATGATAGCAGAATCAAGAGCGCTATAGACGCTGGTAACCGTATATGATATAAGTACATATATATATATGACACAAAAAGAATCAGAGCGCTATAGACGCTGATATATATATACGATATGAGCCTATGTAGATGATGAAAGAGCCAGGGCGCTATAGACGCCGATAATTATACATGGAATTTTTATATATTTACGGGGAAAATGGAGATAATGGCAGAGCGTTATATACGCATATCCACCTGATCAGTTGGCATTACATGACTTGATATCGTCCCGGACGCGGATGCCGGACGCGGGACGTGTATATATTTATGGTCAAATGGATCGGCCGCCGACGCCGCAATATTATATATTCTATCTTTATGTACCTATGTATATATATATACATATATGAGTGAGAAAACTAAGAAAGCACGGCGTACGCAAGGGCACTTATATGTACAAGTTACGTTTCTATCCCGTGACATGTGCGGTAATTCTTTTATGTCAATATACATGATTTATGTTTTTCGCATATTACGTTCATGCCTTACATACTCGGTACACTATTCGTACCGACGTCCCTTCTTGTGGACGCTGCGTTTCATGCCGCGTGTGTCGCCAGACAAAAGCGGATTTGATCCTTAGAGCTCTACCGGCCGCACTCGACATCGCTCGGTTGTTCCGAGTTCCGAGCCTCACTTCGTGGTACTCTTTTGTGTGTATATTTTCGGGCACGACGGTACGGTCGGCCCTTTCTATGTATAAGTGTATTATGTCTAGAGGCTCGTGACGAGATGTACTAGACGGGCCATGGGGGTCATGTCCCGTCCATATGTTTAGTATTTAAATATGCGGTATTTTGGCATCTTAATGCCGTTGTATGAAGCGATAGAGGAGCATAAAGGTAACGTTTCAAATGATGACTATGTTCATAATGAATGAGAGCATTTGCTAATGTTAATGTTCGTGACACCCCGCTTCCTTCGAAAAAAAAAACACGCTAGCACCAAGCTCAATGACAAGGTATGTCCGTTATACGACTTGCTAAGAGGTACTTGTAAGTACATATTTTGATATCCGATAGGTAAGGGGTGCTCGGTACAAGTATCGGGAAAATTACTCGGAATTTTTCATAGGATCCATGATGAATTGGGCTCAAAATAAATAAGAGAAAATGAGGCCCAAAATCAAGGGGTGGCCGGCCATGTGCCTTGGCCCAACCCATGAAAATAAGTCAAGTGATTTCTTATATAAGTGAGACAAGTTCAAGAAGTTTCAAGAAAAATAAAACAAGGAAAAATAAGAAGAGAGAAAAACGGCCAAGGAGAAAAAAAAAAGAGAAAAGAAAAGAAAAAAAAATTCCAAGCCTTCAATCTTGGTCCAAAAATTGTAATTTTCTTGTACTTTTATTAAGCTTCCGAGATCCTCTTCAAGATGACATAAATATTGTGGCAAGAAGGTGGCTTTGGTGGCAAGTGGAACTTTTGAAGAGAGGTAAGAATTTCATCCCTTTATGTTATGGAAGAAGCATATGTGCTATGGTGATTAAAAAAAGTGCATGAAAATCATGAAATTATGGTGTGTGTGTGCATGGCCGTGTGGTGTGTGCATATACGTGTGCGTCGTGTGGCATAGACAAGGAAAGAAAAAAATTTGAAGTCCATATGGTTTGTTAGTCAAGTTGCCGTGGCATTTACGACCCAAATGAATGTTTAACTAGTTGAGTTGGCATTGAAAATGGTTGCGGATTGTTATGGGGAATTATATGATTTTTATATAGTTTTTATAAAATTGTGAAAGTAAGATTTTAGAATGTGAATTAGTGTTATGGTTAATGAACTTGGAAGGAGGCAATACAATTTTGTAGTTTTGTTGCATTTGTAGAGGCTTGGGATGAATTATGGTTTGATGGAAATTTTGTATACTTTGTAGAATAATGAGAAATGTGTCCAAATTGTATTTGAATGGCCGTGAATTAGTAGACAAATATGAAAACGTCGATATTGGATTGAAAGTGTGAAGTTAGAATGGAAGTTATTGCATTATAAGAAAGCAATACTATTCATGCTAGAATGCTGATTCGATTGTTGATATGGTTGATGCCGTTGTTGGGTTGGTTGTTGTTATTTTTGGCCTAGTTTAATTTTCGTGGATGTCGGATTTATAGAGGGAGATGCCGCCCAAATTGTTGTAGATAAATAAGGGCTAAGAACAAACTTTCAAAGGCATGTGACTTATGTTTGGTAACTTTGACCAATCGTAGATTCTTAAGCAAACGGGATTTGAGTTTAAGCGAGCATAAGGCGTGTGCAAGGTATGTAAAGCCTACCTCATTCTTCATTTGGCATGTCCTAGTCATACTAGGTTAAGACCCCGAACTCCTGTGGGATAACTCCCGCTCTTGGAAATTCGAGTTTGATTTTTGAGTACTATTCATTTAGCGCATTTGAACTATAATCTTCGTATTTGGCTGAAAGAATGCTTAAACCTCCATAGCTTCCGCAAATGTATCCGAAATGCTTCTCGAAACCTCACAGATGATTTTATGGATCCTAATATTTGCAATTTATGTCCGCCGCCCGACTCTGACCCGAGGTGGGCCCGCAAGTCCCGAGACATCCCTTATTTGATTTGTTTGGTTCAAGTTTCCGTACGATATGAAAAGAAAATGTTTGCCTATGACTCTAAGGTCCGTTAGAAATGTCCTATAACGTTATTTGAATGTTCCTCACTATGAATGATACTAAATTCCCTCAAGAATGACCTCGCGATGTGTTTTTGAGAAAAGTTGGATAATTTAAAAGTCCGGGCAACTTTTGTATATTAATTCGACTAACTCGATACTCATGTCCTCGAGCCTCCTTCCATCCTAATGAGTTCGTATATGAAATTATGTGTCGAGTCCTCGAACTTACTTTTGATATGCATATGGTTTCTGCACTACTCTGCTCGTGCCAATGATTATGATTTCGTTCGCCGGTACCCGGGCCGGTTCTGTGATCGTGCGCATTATGACATATTCGGCAGTATGATGTGTTACGGTTTTCGAGACCTCGCCATAGGGCCGGTTACCGTTTATGGTGTTATGATGTGATATGGCATCTGATATATTCTGATGATTTGATGTGTGTGATGTTATGATGTGTTCGGAGATGTACGGAGATTTGAAAACTTCTGGAGTATGATGTGTTGTGGCACCAGCGTCAGGGGGTGACCACGTTCCTGAGCCCTATGCATGACTTTTATTTGCATTTTGTACATTCGCATTCCGCACAGGTTTGATCTGTTACTTCTGTATTTGTTTCTGTATCTTCTGACTCCAGTCATGGTTTGGATTACTGTACCCTCTGCTTTACATACTCACATCTCTCTCTCTTTTTTCGTACTCGACCCCTTTCTTCGGGGGCTGCATTTCATGCCCGCAGGTACAGACGCTCGGTTGGGCGATCCTCCGGTTTAGGCTACCCAGTCTGCTACTTTGGAGTGCTCCCCTTGATCCGGAGCCCATATTTTGGTATATGTCTTTTGCTATGTATATTCTGTACATTTGTGACTGTTCGGGTACGGCGGGGCCCTGTCCCGTCATATGTTCGTATGTTCTGTTCTGTTTGTAGAGGCCTGTAGTCATATTTGTGGGTCATGGGTCCGGTTTGTTTGTATATGATTCTGATTTGCGTCCTTAAGCGGCCCCGTATGCTACAATGGCCGATATGGCCCACATGTTTGTATGTATGTGTATGTCTGGGCGATGTGCATTCCGCCAGCTTTGATTTTGATATGATGATTCTGCACGGGCGACCGCTTAGGATAGCATTCGCTTCAGTATTTGTGTGATGTCTGCTATCAGTTACCGGTACGAATAATATCTGTTTAATCTGGTTCGTAAGTTTGTTTGGGTGCCTAGGTAGGGCACCAGTCACGGCCCACGGAGCTGGGTCGTGACAAAAGTGGTATCAGAGCGGTTTGTCCTCGGAATGTCTACAGGCCGTGTCTCGTAGAGTCTTGTTTATCGGTGTGTTGTGCACCACATCTATAAAACAGGAGGCTACAGGACATTTAGGATGTTTCCTTCTTTGGATCTTAGATCGTGCGATAGGGCCGTATTGTTAGGATGGTTCCTCCCAACGAATTGCTGTGTCTACAGCGAGGCTCCAAAAGAGCAACAGCGTCAGTATTTTGGAAAATTATTTCTGATCCTCTTCCTGCAGGTAATTGTAGATTGACAAAGAATGAAGAGGACCTTTCTGACGATGGGGATGGGGGCGCTAAGAAGGCCCCTAGGATGTCACCAGGACCGAGTAGGCAGAGCCCCAGCTACTCGATTGAGACAGACCCTTCGGAGGATCCCACGGAGGGCAGTTATGATACAGATCCCTCGGAGGATCCGTCGATGACTCCTCCAGAGTCTCTTACCTCCACGGAGGAGGATAGTTATGATACAGACCCATCAGAGCATGCTTCTGGGACAACGGAGGAAGAGACTTCCGGGGATATGCCAGCTGCTCCTGTGATGGAGCACCATGTTAGCCCGGCCACCTCGGAGAGTGCTACGGACTACTCCTGTCCTTTGTCCTGGTCATCAGTGAACCAGGAATCGCCTGGTTATCTATACTCCTCCGATTCAGATGCGGGTAATAGCGGGAGCCAGATAGGTGGGGGGCAGACAGATGAGGATGATGATGGACATACTTCTCACGGCAGCTCCCCAGGTCAGACCCGAGATTGATCATTTATAAGTATATGAGTTTCCTAGAATTTCCTATGTGTGTGATTTCTGTAGAATATTATTCAATGACGATTAAAGACCCAGCGGTTAAAAGCAAGGGCGACTGAGGGGTCCCTGCCACCAGTATAAATCTAGAAACCCTAGACGAAAGTGAATATTGAAGATTCAGAAGGGCAATATGGTAATTGTATGGTTTAGATCGGGGCGGGACCCGCTACGAAAACTGTCCGAAAGTTTACTAAGACCCCAATCTGCCCTAAATTGAGTGACAAAGGTCGTGTGGGGCAGTCGACGCAATTATATTAGCGATAACGCAACAAAACGCATGAAAGTTTCGAGGTTAAGCGTGCTGGAACCAGAGTAATTCTGGGATGGGTGACCCCCTGGGAAGGATATGAAATTTTCACAAGTGTAAGTATAAGATGTAAATGGGAATTTGGGGTAACCTAAAGGAAAAAAGAATGTGTGGAGTAGCTAGTACCCTTACAGGAGTCGCGCAGACCGAGGCGGACTAAATGGGTGAAAAGAAAAAGTGTAATGCCGCTCGGGAAATTGGGCGAATTTGAATAGCGGTTGGAGACGTTTGCAAGTAAGATAGTAGTAAACGTATATGTATGTGTATGACTTTTCCCCGGTGACTGCGTTGATCGAGAGGCGAGTTCCAGTGACAAATGTCGCGATTAATGGAAGGCATTATAAAACAGAACACATGAGACAAAGCGGAAGGTGGAAAACAAATGTTATGGAATGGATTGACCCTGATTACGTTATAAATGACGATACTTGGAAAAGAAAATGAGCAAGGAAACTGAGATATTGGAAGGGATTAAGGAAAGGTTATGTGCATAGGTATAAGAAAGTAAGAAAGGGGTCTAAAGGCTATTGTACAGGATAAACAGAGTTCCGTAAGGATACAGACTTATTTGCTATAGCCGATTGGATGCTTTGATGAAACGTTGACGGGGGAAATTTTCGTAAGTCACTGAAGTGTTAATAAAAATGGTCCGACTCTGATCATGATTCCGTATATCATACTTCTGCACCTCCAATTTTGATGAAGCTCTGTCTAGTATGCCTCTGTATTTCCGAATCTGAATACGTTTTTGTCCGACATACCTCTGTCCGTCCGACTCTGATTACAAATTTGTCCGATATACCTCTGTCCGTCTGACTCTGATCACGGATCTGTTTGGCATACTTCCATACGTCTGACTCTGACTACGGATCTATCCGATATAGTTCAGTACATCTGACTCTGATTATGGGTTTGCCCGATATGCTCCTGTGCGTCTGTCTCTGATTACGAATCTGCTTGATATAACGTATGCTATGCTTTTGTACTTCTGATTCCGGATATGACTCCGTCTGACATCCGTCTGATCTTCTGGTTCTGATGAAGATTCTGTTCGCCATATATCTTATTTGAGATTGTATGAGCCGCTAGACTAATAAGGATTCCGAATAGCCCTAATACGGTAATGTCGGAGAATGGCTAAGGAAGAAGCAGGAGTCGGAAGATGAATGCCCTCACAAGCGCTCTGAATATGTCACGACCCGACCTACGGGCCGCGACGGGCATCCGGGGCTAACCACCGAACACCACTTGCCCTCGTACCCACATGCTTTTATTCGTAACATTTGCTTGAAACTTTGAAAGTATATCATCATTTGAAACATCTTTACTTTTATAATCATGTACTCATCGGCTGTCAAAATAATATAAATATACACATACATACATATACATGAAGACAATAAGACCCACACATGAGTATCTACGAGCCTCATCGGAATACTAGACACATAGACGGACAGGACCCCGTCATGCCCAAAATACGAATATAGACAACTATATACAAAAAGAATGATCAGTAGCACCTCCGGATGATGGGGTGCTCACAACAGCTACAAGCTCCTAAGAATCAGCACCGTCACCCTGCCTACCTGTGGGCATGAACACAACCGTCCAAGGAAAGGACGCGCACGAAGATTGTACCGAGTATGTATGCGTAAATAAAATAAACATAACGGAAGTCATGGTTCCGAAATGAAGATTTAACCTGAGTACTCCTTAAATAAGAATAAGCTTCGTATACATACATCATGCGTAAATATGTCATGTACATTATCATAACATGCAAGCATCACCACATCAATCATACATCATCATATCGTCGACCCGCGTCCGGGTGACCATCATATGCAGCCCACTAGTGGTGGTCATGTCCGCCCTTTTCGGTGCGGAATCGTAGCAGCTTCGCCGTAGGGTGACACGTCCGGCCAATTAGGCGCGGTGGAATCACATTATCACACATATCATGCATTTCATGTACTTGTCATCGTTAATATTCATTTCATAGACATATCGTGGCTTATCACAATATTACCATAGTTTAGCATCCCTAGTTACATATACATATACATATACATACATTGCTTAGAGAGGCTATGTTTATGCTGGGGTGACATAAGGTCGTAAACCCCCGGTCATGTTATGGAATAAGCATAAGCATCATACCTCACCTTGGAGGGATTTACAATTTAAGGTGAGTACATATAAGAAGGAATGCCAATGGATCGTGATCATCATTATTGATTTCGTAAGAACATCATATCTTGGTCTCTAGAGTCGTTATCGCATTCATAACATATTTCTTGTCCCGTTTCGTCATTCATGAACTTAGACTTTTCATCTCTAGGGACGTAGGAAATTCGTGAAGGAAGAGGAAAAATCATGCATAAGATTCATGCCTTAGAAGGAAGGGTAATGCCTCACATACCTTTGTCTCTTAGCTAGGTTATCGCTCACTTGCTCTTCTTCAATACCGCGTCGTTACCTTCATAAGAGAATTTGTATTGATCATTAGTAAACTAGCGACAAGAACGCATTCCTAATTCTAGAAAAGTTGGGCAGCGCTTCCTTCGTCTATACTACTTTTCCCGTGTTCTATATCAACTCCCAACATTCATAACATTATTCACAATATCGAAATCAAAAGTCGTCATTCACGTGCATTTATCAAAATCCACCATTTTCCTCCAATTTCCCTTTATTTCTACTTCTAGCTCATCCTTGCGTTTTCATGCGTTTAATGCTCGTTTCATGATATAAACATCATTTATAACGTACTTGTATTCACAACACTTCAACATTCATAATTCAAGTCAACCATCACTCATTTGTGTCACTATTCACTCAACAATGACCCATTTCTATGTTCTTCTATATTTCAAGTGTCTAAGCTTTCCAATACTTCAAACAACGTAGAATGATCATAAAACTTACCTTGGATGGTGTTGAGCAATCCTTAAGTTGAAATACTTCGCTTAGCCAAAACCCTAGTTCCACCTTCTTTGGAATTTCTTCACTTAGATAATCCCTTGTTGTATTCTCACACTTGATTTCGTGAATTTGGTGGTGTTAACCTTGATTTTCCCTTGATTCTCTTTGATTCTTATGGAAGAAATATTTTGGAGAGTTCTAGAGTGTTCTTGTGTTGTATGAATGGAAAATGAATTAAAATGATGTCTAAGTCCCCTTTTAATAACTCCAACATTGGTGTTTAATGAATTCTCGTCGGGTGAACAGAGGTCGTAAACCACGCTTACGGACCGTATTCTGGTTTACTACCGTCCTCCGATCGTGTTTAAGCATTAAAAAGAAACTAAGCTTGGCTAGGGACATGGCACTTTACGACTTGATTTATGGTCCGTGAACCGGTTTACGGGCCGTCCTCCGTGTCGTTTTTAATCATTTCATACTTTAACAGTAAAGTTGAGATTTTCAACAAGCCGGGAGGACGATTGTGCTATACGGTCCGTAAATCACTTTACGGGCCGTTTAGTGCCATATACGACCACCGGGCTGGAAAAAAAAAATTCTCCGCCACTTTATGATTTCCAGAGAGTTCAAATTTAGCCATCCCCGACCTATCAAAACCTCATACACTCGACCCTTCATGGTTCTACTCATCACTCAAGTACGGGAAAATTTTTAAGCATAATAGAATAAATACGAGTATGTAGTTGGCACATGGGCCTCCCCAACTTATCATGTTTCCCCACGCGACAGATTCAACATTCGAGGACGAATGTTCTAAAGGGGGGGAGGATGTTATATCCCGTGTTTTTGTACATTCGGGAAACTTGGAAAAGATGGCGACTTGTAAGAATAAGGTCATATTTTGATATCGTTGGGTGTGTATGATGTTAATTGTGGAAATATGGATGTGGAAACATCGGAGAAGGCCTAAGGGCAAGCTTGGAATTTTGGAAATTAGTTCCGGGAATTTTTAAAATAGGATCCACGATGAATTGGGCTCAAAATAAATAAGAGAAAATGAGGCCCAAAATCAAGGGGTGGCCGGCCATGTGCCTTGGCCCAACCCATGAAAATTAGTCATGTGATTCCTTATATAAGTGAGACAAGTTCAAGAAGTTTCAAGAAAAATAAAACAAGGAAAAATAAGAAGAGAGAAAAACGGCCAAGGAGAAAAAAAAAAAAGAGAAAAGAAAAGAAAAAAAATTCCAAGCCTTCAATCTTGGTCCAAAAATTGTAATTCTCTTGTATTTTTATTAAGCTCGAGATCCTCTTCAAGATGACATAAATATTGTGGCAAGAAGGTGACTTTGGTGGCAAGTGGAACTTTGAAGAAAGAGGTAAGAATTTCATCCCTTTATGTTATGGAAGAAGTATATGTGCTATGGTGATTAAAAGTGCATGAAAATCATGAAATTATGGTGTGTGTGTGCATGGCCGTGTGGGTGTGTGCATATATGTGTGTGGCCATGTGGCATAGATAAGGAAAGGAAAATGATTTGAAGTCCATATGGTTTGTTAGTTGTGTTGTTGTGGCATTTACGACGTAAATGAATGTTTAACGAGTTGAGTTGGCATTGAAAATGGTTGCGGATTGTTATGGGGAATTATATGATTTTTATATAGTTTTTATAAAATTGTGAAAGTAAGATTTTAGAATGTGAATTAGTGTTATGGTTAATGAACTTGGAAGGAGGCAATACAATTTTGTAGTTTTGTTGCATTTGTAGAAGTTTGGGATGAATTATGGTTTGATGGAAATTTTGTATACTTTGTAGAATAATGAGAAATGTGTCCAAATTGTATTTGAATGGCCGTGAATTAGTAGACAAATATGAAAACGTCGATATTGGATTGAAAGTGTGAAGTTAGAATGGAAGTTATTGCATTATGAAGAAAGTAATACTATTCATGCTAGAATGCGTTTTAATTCGATTGTTGATATGGTTGATGTCGTTGTTGGGTTGGTTGTTGTTATTTTGGCCGAGTTTAATTCTCGGGATGTTGGATTTATAGGGGAGATGTTTGCCCAAATTGTTGTAGATAAATAAGGGCTAAGAATAAACTTTCAAAGGCATGTGACTTATGTTTGGTAACTTTGACCAATTGTAGATTCTGAAGCAAACGGGATTTGAGTTTAAGCGAGCATAAGGCGTGTGCAAGGTATGTAAAGCCTACCTATTCTTCATTTGGCATGTCCTAGTCATACTAGGTTAAGATCGGAACCTCGGGGATAATTCTGCTCTTGGAAATTCGAGTTTGATTTTGAGTACTATTCATTCAGCGCATTTGAACTATAATCTTTGCATTTGGTTGAAAGAATGCTTAAACCTCCATAGCTTCCGCAAATGTATCCGAAATGCTTCGAAACTCTCACAGATGATTTTATGGATCCTAATATTTGCAATTTATGTCCGCCGCCTCGACTTGACCCGAGGTGGGCCCGCAAGTCCCGAGACATCCCTTATTTGATTTGTTTGGTTCGTTTCCGTACGATATGAAAAGAAAATGTTTGCCTATGACTCTAAGGTCCGTTAGAAATGTCCTATAACGTTATTTGAACGTCCTTCACTACGAATAATCCTAAATTCCCCGAAGAATGACCTGCGATGTGTTTTTGAGAAAAGTTGATAATTTAAAAAGTCCGCAACTTTTGTATATTAATTTCGGCTAACTCGATACTCATTTTGAGCCTTCTGATCCTAACGATTTCGTATATGAAATTATGTGTCGAGTCCTGGAACTTACTTTTGATATGCATGTGGTTTACTACTCGCCGTGTCAATGATTATGATTTCGTCTCGCGGCATCGGGCCGGTTCGTGATCGTGCGCATTATGACATATTTGGCAAGATGATGTGTTACGGTTTCCGAGACCTCGCCATAGGGCCGGTTACCGTTTATGGTGTTATGATGTGATATGGCATCCGACATATTCCGATGATTTGATGTGTGTGATGTTATGATGTGTTCGGAGATGTACGGAGATTTGAAAACTTCGAGTATGATGTGTTGTGGCACCAAATGTCGGGGTGACCACGTTCCCGAGCCCTATGCATGACTTTTATTTGCATTTTGTATACTCGCATTCCGCACGTGTTTGATCCGTTACTTCCGTATTTGTTCGTATCTTCCGACTCCCATGGTTTGGATTATCGATTCTCTCGCTTTACATACTCGACTTCTTTCGATCGACCCCCTTTCTTCGGGGTCGCGTTTCATGCCCGCAGTACGAACGATCGGTTGGGCGATCCTCCGGTTTAGGCTACCCGATCTGCTACATTTTGGAGTGCTTTCTCTCTTGATCCTGTGAGCCCATATTTTGGTATATGTCTTTTGCTATGTATATTCCGTACATTTGTGATCGCTCGGCACGGGGCGGGGCCCCTCCGTCCCGTCATATGTTCGTATATTCTCGTTGCCAGTTGTAGGGCCTCGTAGTCATATTTGTGGGTCATGGGTCCGGTTTGTTTGTATATGATCCTCGATTTGCGTCCTTAAGCGGCCCCCGTATGCTACAATGGCCGATATGGCCCACATGTTTGTATGTATGTGTATGTCCGGGCGATGTGCATTCCGCGCCTTTGCTTTTGATATGATGATTCGCACGGCGACCGCCCAGGATAGCATTCGCTTCGGCATTTGTGTGATGTCTGCTATCGATTCCACTGGTACGAATATCCGGTTACTGCGGTTCGTAAGTTTGTTTGGGTGCCTAGGTAGGGCACCGCCATGCGGCCTACGGAGCCGGGTCGGACTCGCAGTCACGTGGTAATAGAGCCGTTCGTGCCGCAGCTCGTGATTTCATTAGTTTGAACCCTCTAGAATTGTTTGGGTCAAAATCGGATGAGGATCTGCAGAGCTTCATAGATGGAATGTTAAGAACATTGTGGGTGATACATTCTTCGGATGTTGAATCGCTAGAGTTAGCCTCCTATAGATTACGGGATGTTGCGGTTCATTGGTATACTATTTGGATATCTTCTAGAGGAGTCAAATCACCTCTACCGGTATAGCAAGAGTTTGTAGATGCTTTCCTTCGACACTATTTGCCGCCATAGGTACAACGGGCCAGAGCTGACAGGTTCTTGAATCTTAGATAGGGAAATATAAGTACTCAGTAGTATAGCCTTCATTTTAATTCTTTGTCCAACCATGCCCAATTTTAAAGAAGGAACAAAAAAGAAAAGGGGGAGGGAGAGAAGGGGATGAAAAGGGGAGATCCCTGCCGGGGG